>NW_024350926.1:9031952-9205743 GCF_902729225.1 Pteropus medius
CCTCCTTCCCCTTTCCTTTTTACTCTCTCTGAAATGCTCTAACAGAAAAAAAAAGAGAATTTAGTAACAGTCTGAGAATCGATATTTGACAGTTTGTTCAAAAAGTGAAAATAACATTTCTCTGAAATTCCCTGAGAGCAGGGAAATGGCTGACTGTGCACTGGCCACGCAACCCCTAACTGCACAATCCACGATGCTAACCCATTTCAAATGACCACATTGCGAGCTGAATATGTTTAACTTTTTTACGCATTTACATTTCGTTCATGAAAAACTAAGGGGACGTTAATGCAATTCACAGAGGGTATATCAGAAATTACCCCTCAAAATATTACTCTTTCTCTTCTCCTACAATTCCCTCTCTCCATCTCCCAATATTCCCCTCGGTTGGCTTCACTTTCTAGCACTTTGTATTTTCCAAGCTTTTTCATTTCTGTCATTTCAGATATGTTGGTAAATATTTCATTCTTGGAGCACCAGGCCAACCTATATTGGAAGCACGATTATCTTTTAACCAGTAGGGTTTGGAATTTTTCCTGTGTCATACTTGCTTATTAAGTACACAGAGAGCAGGTACTACTTTCTAGCTGTGGTATAATATGACATTTTAGGTAATGGAAACTACTTATAATTACCCTCCAGTGTTAATTCTAATGTTAGTGCCAATGTTACTTAAATTTTAAGATTAAAATTTTAAATTTAAATATGCATTACTGAAAAAAAAATGTGCCGTACTGTTACTTTCATCATTTCTAATTCCCAAAGTGGTGAAAGTGGAGCATGTAATTTTGCTTTATTTCTCAGAATCCGAGCACCATGATTGTTAAGCCACCATTTAACCAAGCTTTCTTAGTGTTCCAAGAGCTACCACTCCCATGGTTTAGAAGCTCTAACATCTAAACTCTCTGAGAAATGTTTTATCTCAAAACATTATATGTCTTCATGTAACCTCTCCATTTCCTACTAGTGCTCATGTATTTTAGTATCAATTATAGATATATTTTCTGCATTCATATGAGTTGGGTTTGTGTTTGTGTGTGTGTGACTGCTTTGTCATGCTTACTTTTTAGTTTTATAAATAAAATACTAAAGACTTGAAGATAGTTGACATATTTACCCAAAGCAGAGTTAATTAGGCTAATCAGTGCTATTTTTTGCTTCTGAAAATATACATGATTGACTAATAAAATTTTTATTGAAATTTTTAAAAAAACTGTAAGGTTCTCTGGATTCTCTCTGAATTTTGATTATTTTGTTGTTGTTGACCATTTCGTGTTATCGCAATTTTTTAAAAATCTTCTATTAGATGTAATTGCACCAGCTTCCAGTTATCAAGCTTCTTCTTCAATCTTTTATTTTTTGGGTCATCCTACTTTTTGCAATTTTTAAAATTCGTATCACACATATATTTGATAAAGGATAATCTTTTATCACATTAGGTAGGAATTATTTGTCATAGCAGTGCTATACGAGAACTCTTCAAAAGATTTACAGTAGCTCCAAAAATTTTTAAGCAGCAGACTCGCCTTTAATTCTATCGCAGAATATACATGGAAGACCTACTATTTTTGGTTACTCTGTAAAGACGCTTTGTGAGACCTTAATTATAAATATTGAAGCCAGAAGTTTATTTGGGTCGGTTAGCTTTTGTAGTGTAATATTTGGGGTGACCCAAATATAGTGACTTTAAAAAAATAATCATTTAATTCATGATTCTGTTAGTCTATTAGGTATTCATTATTTTCCAGATAGCTTAATTTATACTGGCTTGGGTGGCCCTTGTGTGTGCAGTTGGCTGGCGGTCGATGAGAAACTGACCAGCGTCTGGATGATCTAGAATGTGTTTGTTCACAGGTGAGGTGTTTGGCTGCAGTTTGCCAGGGAGATAAGGCCAACTGAGATGCATGTCTCTTCTTATCATGCGAGTTGCCCTGGGCTTCTTGGGGTTCCCAGAAGAGTAAAAGGGCAAGCGCCGATGGAGAAGCGCCTCTCAAGCATCTACTTGCATCGCATTTGCCAATATAACACTGGCCAAAGCAACTCAGAGACTAGTAAAAACACGAGGTTGAAGAAGCAAGGCTCTCGATGGGAGGGGAGGAATGTATGCATATTTTCATAAACTATCCCACAGTGACTCTAGAGTTCCGATGCTTGCTCTGTTCTGTGACCCGAAGCGAGTCATTTTGCTGCTCTGCTTTTTGATTCTCCTATAAAATGAGATGTTGGATTATACGACATTTAAGCCTTTCCATTTCTTCTGTTCAAAAAAAATATTTCAAAAAAACATTGAAAACCTATATTTGCCATACCATTTATTTTCCGTTATAGCCCAAATTAGTTTTTGATATATAAACTGTTGCGCTGAATTAATGAATTCACTTTTAGAAATATAAACTAGGAAATTGGCTTGTTTTTATTTATTTGGTTTTGAGATAGTTGAAAGAAAAATTTAAATCGATGAATGATACAGTACTTAAACTAGCAACTAATATAATAAGTAATTAGAATTTTAGTGTTGAGTATTAATTCATATTCAAATAGTTGGCTGTGAGAACAATGTTTTTTTCAATGTAATGTATTAATTTAAACATTACTATATATAGCATATATAGTAATATATATGTATATATGTGTATATATCATGTAATATATATACACACACATAATATGTGTAAAAGTATATATATTATATACTCTTCCGAATTAGCAAATTTAATCCATTCTTTCTGCCATTAGAAAACAGATCTTCATATCGTCTTGAGGAGTTAGGGATACTCACTTTTACTGCCTTTTCTAATGTGTGCAGATCGGGAGAAAAAAGTTAGATTGCTTTCATCATCGTGATTGTTGATTTCAAAATGCATGAAAGCCAAACCTCAGGGAAACCTGCAAAAGCAACTTGCTAAATCCTTCCTGAGTGCCACTCGATTTAACCTCTTTCTCACTCTGAATTCCTTTAGCAGGGTTAACCCTGCACCCTCTCTCATTGCCTCTAGCGACACTCCTATTATCTATCAAGGACTCTACTGGATGGTTAAACCAAAATAAACAGAGTCTTACCTTTGTGTTGGTTTACTTTTACTAATATTCAAGTATTTTCTTAAATTTTATTTTTCTTACTACACATTATTAACTGATAACCATAATGACGCTACCAATTCAATAAAGGCAAAGCATTTCTGTTTTTATGACAGTTTTCCCTTAAATTAATTTTTGCCCTGTTGATTGCCCTAATGATTGCCCTGTTGTCCTTGATATTTAATTTGGAACTAAAGACATCTGTCTACTCCTCATGTGCAGGCTTCTTCTCCTGCTAGAATCCGAATGAATGAGCCACATGGTGTGAAATCACTAAATTTTTTATTTCAGTGTTGACTGCAGCTTTATGAACATAATTAGACAACTCTAGTCATGGTCTCCAAACCTCAATTTCTCTACTATTACTATAGAATTGATAATGCCTTTTTTTTTTGTAGGTGGTTGGAATATTAAATGAAATTACTGTTAGCAAGATGCAAAAAAATGGAAGTATTATTCCCCTCACAAACATGGGTCATTTTCCTGGAATACCATTTCTAAGCCTTCAGTGCCTTATGACATTTGACTTTGTTGAATAAACAAATAGTTAGAAGTCTAGCCTATTTTTGTAGTCTGTACCACCCTGATCATAAATTATCTATCAAGGACTCTACTGGATGGTTAAACCAAAATAAACAGAGTCTTACCTTTGTGTTGGTTTACTTTTACTAATATTCAAGTATTTTCTTAAATTTTATTTTTCTTACTACACATTATTAACTGATAACCATAATGACGCTACCAATTCAATAAAGGCAAAGCATTTCTGTTTTTATGACAGTTTTCCCTTAAATTAATTTAGAATTCATTATACTTTTATATCAGCATTTCTAGAGTTTCGAAGAATCAAATGTTAAAAAGAATGGCATTGTCCGTCAGAATAAAACCATGCCTATCATTAAGCTTCTCAGAGTTATTCTGAAACATTTTAAGAAGAGTGTTTGTCAAAACCACACATAGTTTGGGGTAAAAAGAACTGCACTTCAGACTACACCAGCTGTGAGTGGACACCTTGTCGGATGAGAAGGACTCAGGTGGCACACACAGCCAGACTTTCAGGATGTAAGCCTGTCCCATCTATACCTCCTTCTGAACTTTCTCTCCCAGAAACACCTTGTTCATCCCAGGGGCGTGACCTCGAACCCCAAAGTATTGACCATAAGTTTTTGTTTAGCCTTTCATGAGCCTATTCCTTTCTTATACGGAGAAAAAAATATACCTTGATGTATTATTTAGAAATGCAAGACAATTCTCTAGTTTCAATTTTAGGTCTTGCTCCTTTGAATTTTTTAATTTGGCCAAGTTCTTGCACTGAGACATCTTTTGAAATGATTTAAGCTGAACGACATGCACTTACTGAGTAGAACGATTTATGTCTTTATTCAGTTACACCCACCGTCACCCGCCCATATTATGGCAATCGGCCCGCTGGAGCACAAAAGCCTCAGAGACTCTGTCATTCTGAACCCTCGCTACTATGTTGACAAGCACAGTTTGGAATCAGAGTTGATTCCATGACTAGTTGGGGGAGGTTCTGAATCCATTAGCTCAGGTATTCCTCAGCAATCTGTTGGGGAATTTTCAGACATTATTAATACTCTTGTAATGGAAAAAACTGACAAGGGCTTGTTTCAGCCAGATCAGCTCTGGAAAGTTCTTATCGAGACGCGATGATGAAGGGTCATACCTTTTAGACCACTAGCTTAAAGCAAAAAGGTGTGTTCTCTGCCTCAGGGAATCATGATTTCTAGGATATGCAAAGAAATTATGGGATGTTGAAAAAATAAAAAGAAACGGCATTGGTTAATTCATTAATACCATTAGAAAACATTTGACACAAATACTAATGCTCTTTCTTTTTCACTAGGTCATGTATATTGAGGAGTCACCCTTAATGGAAGAGCATATTTCCAAACTAATTTGACCTCAATAGCATCGTAGGTTCTGTCTGGCCTTTCTATTTTTACCGTTTAATACTTACTAGATAAATAGCTCGCATAATAAAACTCTTCTATTTTCCTAAGAACGAGCAAAAGTACACAGCTTTGTAATGCTTCCAGTTCTCTTCTTTAGTCTGAGTAACATTTGTAAATTGACCTTGGAAATGGTATTTTTAGTAAAATTTCAAGAAAAGTAAGCTGCATCCTTTGGCTTTTGTAATTATTAAAAACACAGAATGATTAAGTCTGCTTCTTCCAAGAAACTTTACATTACCTATGAGGGTATGGGAATAGCAAACATTCCTACTGGCAATTGAAATTGTTTTTAATGTAAAAAACATGTGCAAATGTCTGTTCTCAAAACACTTCTGAAAAATATGCAAATGTCTTAGGTCTCAAAATATTAAGGTTGTCCATTTCCCTCCTATTTCCCAAATGCCTACTTATTTTCTTTCATGTCTGGGTAATATTCTAAACCTTAGTTTGTTATTAAATTAAATTAAGATCAAAGTTAATTCCCCTTTGTTTCACATTCAGAATCCTATTATGGTACATTCAAATTTAATGTCTTCATATTCAAGGATACAAACAGAACAATGTATGATCCATTTAAGTTTATCTTTTTAGGAAAACAAATTTTTAAAAGCTAGCACTTGATTCAGTGAATACTTGTGCTGTTCATATATTCATAATGATTCTCCGTAAAAATCAGTTTTATGTTATGCATATCTTGCTATAAAGTAATCTTATATACATTATTCTCAAGCTTTGCACTGATTACAACCTTTGATTTAAAAAATAATCATTGTATCATAATCCCAAGGGTTGAAACAAAACTAATTCTAATATGAATGCTTTAAAGAATTTTTTTCTATCAAAACTGGCTAAAAGCAATCAAGCAGATAGTCATTAAAGGATATTTAATTAATTCATTCCCTCCTTTTAATGCATGTGAAATACGTGTTTGATAAACAAAGGAAATCAAATAAAATTATTATTTTATCCTTTGCTTAATTGTTTATGCATGTGAATGGCTCATTGAATTGACTGAAATGATCCGCTTCGTTACACAGCTCACGTATGGGTTTAGCCTTTAGTAATTTAATTTTAAGTACATATCGTCTCGTATAAGAATTTTAACATTTACCATCTATTCAATTCTTACAACCTTCTTGTGAGACAAATAAGAGCATGACTATAAGTTCTTTTGTTAGATGACATCAGAGAAGATAAGTGGACCTATATGAGGTTATACAGCTATTAATGAGAAGCCATTAAATAAACTTCAACTCCCACCTTCTCAGAAGAGCATTTGGTCGATGGGTAGAATTGGACACTGAATAGGAAGTAAAAGCACCTTTATGCTCATGAAAGAGAACAAGAGACTAGGGAATAAAACCAACTTGTCCAATATAAATAGAGCATTGAAAGTTAAAAATTGTAAAATTGACATATAAGAGGAACCAGAAGAAGGAAAGGGTCCTTGGCCCTAGCAAGATTTGACTGATGGTTGATGGCATTAGCATATATAAACATATTGTGTAAAATCCTCTCTCTTTCCCTCTCTCTGTGTTCTGTCTTTTATCTGACTATTCATCCATCTATCATCTATCATCTATCATCATCTCTCTATCTATCCACCCATCTCTTACTTACCTACCTGTCAACCTCCTTTGTCACAGAATTTTTAAACCAGCATTTCCCCTCTTTCTCGGCTCTGTTTGACTTAATAACAAATAACGAAAAAGCTGGTGTAAAAAAGAGGACCGATGGGAGAAAAAGTTGACACAGTCTTGGAAATTGAAAATAAGATCATCAGCCTCTGACTAATAAGGAGAATAAATGTTAATTTTACAAGTTGAATCATAAATTCCCTTCGGTGTGAAGCAAATCGGAAAAAAATGCGATACTTTTAATAGCTTAACCAGCTGTGAACTGAAGTCCATGCAGTACACGCGGAATTTATTTTTTATATTTTTTTCAGCACAAGCAAGGACTTCATTCCCCATATCCACTCATGGCAATTGTTCGGCTCATTTTTGGCAGGTTGTAGACACGATGTTTCCAAGTCACCAAGTGGCTCATCTCATTCATATAATGAAGACTATTAAGCATTCAAAAACAAAATCGCATATCAAATGGATTGAAAAATACAAAGAGTGTAGGATGAAGTGGGAAGCCACTAAATTACTATCCACCAGCTTTTCTATTTATTGCCCATGTGAACTAAATTGAACAATTCCGGTTGTTTTAGGGCTTCTGATAGATACAAGATAACCTTCCTCTCCATCACTCTCTCCAGCTGAATATTTCCTCGTTTTCTACTATCGTTGCTACTGGTGATGGCAGAGGAAAGAAAAGGCCAGTTAATGGCAGTTTTCGAGGCGCCCAAAAGCCCACATCCGGACCCACTGACTTTTTTGTCCACTTGAACTTTTAAACAATTTTTAATAAAATAGCCCTTATTAAAGGTGGTGGAATTAGAGGTCTCAATGATAGAACACTTCAGAAAATAGTTTTTTAGGCATGAGTTATCCTGGTGTTTGATTCATTTCTTCCTATACCTTTGTGCCTGTAACTAGAGACGCAAAGGATTTTGTTTATTTGCTTGCCAGTTTTGGGGAGCAAGAATGTCAATGTTATCGGTCTCTAGTTGCCTCAATTGAAAAACATCATTCTTTTCAACGTACTTGAGTAATTGAGCCTCAAAAAAAGATAAAAAAAGGCATTCTGGGTTGCTAACCTGAATGCATTTTAAGTTGTGGTTAGGACAGTTATTTGGTGTTCTAATTTCCTTGTCATAAGTTTTTAGGGTTTCCTTTGATGATTACACTGGGATAAATAAAAATCAGCCTTAGTATTTTTAAACACATATACCCAAATGACTACTTATTGGTAGCATAAAATTAAAAATTTCATTTTCAGATGAAATTGACATGGATACTCCTTTTTCTCAAGAAACAAAATTCATCTAAAGTAACTAAAAGTGATACTCATGACTTTTTAATTATTTGGATCGTTTTCAATTTAGGCTGGACATTTACAATGAAAGAATTAATTTATTCCTGATCTACATGTATGAGATTAATGTATTTTATTAAATCTCAAAAGTATTATTTATATTTATTTTAATGCTTGCACATCAAAATAAGTAACTGGTAAGGAGAAAACTAAATATTGGAAAGTATAGTGCTTAGGTACTTACTTTTGTCCAAGCTCCCTTTAGGTATAGTATATATCCTAAATGCAATAGAGGGTGAAATAATATATATTTAATAAAGGAAGAAGCTTGGTTTGCATGGTCAAGTGTGAGGAACTATCGCTTAAACATCTAATTTCAGATTCTGTATGTTCCTTGTCTCTTTTACAAATCATGACAGTGATTAATGTGATGATCAATACCTTTTAAAGACGGTGAATATAAACTTAAAGAGATTTAAGTGAACTCTTTAAGGTATTATACTTTATAAGTAGTAAAAATTTACTCTTCTAAAGATGGTAAGAAACTCACAAAGAAAAAAAAATAATAAAGGACTAGACAAGAGAGAGGTTTCCAGAGACGTAAATAGAATGGCCATTTAATTTATTATTCAAACAAGAATATTTTTAAGAACAAAAGGGGAAGCCATTTATAATTACATAGGGACCTAGGTACAAACTGGGACCCTCCTGGGCAAAATAGGACATATTCTAACTCTAGACATAGGACGCCAGAAAGACAAGACATGCCATGATATGAATTTAAATGGGTTCAAAAGAAAACACATCATTTGAGATCAATTAAGTAGTTAATTTGTCTTAATGCAAAATGTGTGTGTGTGTGTGTGTGTGTGTGTGTGTGTGTGTGTGTTTCTCTCTCGAGCTTACCAGGAACTAGATACTTCACTAGTGGTTGAGGTTTTGACAATGACTAAGAAAGACATGGTTCCTATCTTCTTCAGAGATCTTGCAGGCAAATGGGAGGGGCAGGCAAGAGAAGAAGAGACAAGCACAAGTAAGACAATGAAGTAAATACAAAGGTGATACCTCCTATGAAGGAAAGACTGCAACTACATCCCTTTGAAGGAGAGACAATTAAGCCTTTTGTACCCTCATGTTAATAGGTCATTGTCTCAAGTCTGGGAGAGGGGGCGAGTAGGGAAGAAACATCTCCATGGAAGTCTCTTTGGCAAATCCTCCACCAGCAAAAAGATTATGACTCGCTGAAGGCCCAGGTGATGGTTGGCCTTTTTAGCAGTATTTTTAAATCAAGGTGTATACATTGTTTTGTAGACATTATGTTATTGTACACTTAATAGACTATATTATATAGACTAGACTATACTTTACAAGCACTGGGGAAACAAAGGATTCGTGTGATGTTTATTGGGCTAGTTGCTTTACTGCTGGGCTCTGGAATGGAGCCCACAGTATCCCTGATGTGTGCCTGGGCAAGCAGAGCTGAAGGACAGGGGCACCGACACCATTCGCTGCAAGGGTCACATATTCTTGATTATTTATTTTTTTCTTTCAGATCTGCTGTAGAATAAACATATACAGCATTTTTAGTTATGATATTTCATAAAAGTTACCTATAAATGCCGATTTTAGGATGACAGAGCTTTTGAAGGTAGGTATAATTTCTTTTGGGGAGTATGTGATCCATCATTCAATAATGATCTATTGAGAAATTTTTGTACGAGAACCAATGATTGAATATTTTAAGTAATGCAGAGATTTCTTTAAGCATTTTATAACCCGGCTTTGAGACATTTTTTAAGTTATTAATTTTGCACATAATTGGATGTTAAATCAGTATTTGATAAAATTTAGTAGTTTTCTTAAAGAAAGAAAAATCTTTCAAATTTCCATATTGACACAAATTAGTTTTCTTATAATATTTTTAATATGTTCAAACTAAAATTAGGTTTCCGTATACATATAATTGATCAAAATTGAGTGGAAATAGTTATAAAAATGGTCATGATCCACAATGTGTTTATATTAATTTTAAATTATTGTTAGATGTAACCAGAATAACAAAATCATCAAACATCTCTGAACTCCTAGCAGCCTGGAAAAATCTAAATGGAGGAAAAGGAAGTTACTTTACTGCCATAAAAATAAATAAAATAAAAATTCAGGAAAAGAAAAACAATCACACACAAAAGATAGAGACATGCTATAGATGAAGAATGGGCCATTGGGACTAACCGAAGAGAAAGGGGTATAGCTCATGAGGGAAGGGCAGAGCTGGAGACAGGAGTAAGGCATGTTTTGGCAAAATGTAGATCATTCTATTAGAAACTTTGGTTTCAGACTTGTGTGAATATAACTACAGGACCCCCAAATAATAGTACAAATGGTCACTTGATCCTTTGCACACAGTACGTTACACAAATTTATATGAATAACCACAAATCAATATATCCACATTCACATTTACTGAACTTCTGTGTTTGTATAATCTTAGGTAATAAAATACTCTCACTATGTTTTCTCTGAATACGACAGTCCGCTGAGTTCGCATTTGCTTTCTCTTCGAAGATTCTCGACCGGCTACCGATAAGCTAGATCCTTAAACGCTTCCGGATTTTCACTCTTTGGAAAATGCATTCAATTTCTTCCCACTTTTGACACTGACATTAGGTCAGTCCACCTCTGCAAGCATTGTGTTGAAATGGCCGTCTTCATATATTCCTCATTGTTGTTCTTCGGTGAAATTGTCACTTGAGGGTCAAATTAGAGCTCATTCAACCGGAGCCAACGCAGTGACAGTAATCAGCCTCAGGTCATTTCCTCCACTTGAGAATTTTCAGGGCAGGCACTTGTAGGGCATTTCTTACTTTTACAAAGCGTTACTGTCTATTGGTTACATTGTGTAATGATTCTGAGTTCAGGTTTGCAATTTTATAAATTTATAGTTTCTAGTTGTTAGTATTTATTTGTTTTTCACCCTTGACCCCAGGTTTTCTTTGTTACCAAAATATTTATTCTTTTTAATTTTTTTTGGTATTTAATTTTATTGGATCAATTTATTAACCAACTCAGATCATAGCATTTTAGTTCATATATCTTCCTTAATTTAGAACAAGTTTCTCATGAAATTTACCATTGGAGCATGTATGCAAGCATTCTACATAAATATTCCTGGAATAAACATCAGTCTTTTTGTGCATTCTAGAATAGTAAGAGCTAAAGAACACAGTCCTTTGAAATAGATCACTATTAACAATGAAGGGACAGACCTCGTGAGTATAAGAAGTTATTTTTTTAGATTCCTCTTTACATGAAGAACAGAAAACTACGTATATTTTAAAATTTGAAGAATTTAACTCTAAAAAATCTTTTTTAAGGAAAACAATGCTTCAAAATTTTAATCTTATATATGCTTTACCATTTTAAATTTGCACACAACTATGCTGCTTTAAGTCTTCAAGGGCATTATAAATGAGTAATTATTCTATTACTAAGGACAGAATTCATCAACATGGAAATAGATTTTCTTTTTAGACATTTGAAATTCTGAATGTACAGATGAATGGTATCACTTTAGTTCAATGGATTGCAGATATGAACTTCAAAGTTTATATATATTGAATAATTTAGTCCTGACAGTAGCATTGAACATAGTTAATTGATCATAGTTGGGTGCCTGGAAATGATAATTCGTGGTCTATAGTTCATTAATCTGTAAATATGTAGAGACTAAAATATCTGTGTCAGTGGAGAGTTTGATTAAAGACTAAATTAAGAATCTACTCACCATTTCCAGTCCTGGCCTCATGTCCCTCCCTACCCAGCAGAGACACATGGCTGACCCCTTCATTGCTCTCAGGACATTTCCCTGCCCTGCTGTCACTAAACCTCCAGATCGATCTCAAGGTTTCTCTTGAAAAATGCAGGAGTGATGAGGTAGAAAATAACTAGGTAGGTCACCTGGATAGGAGACCATATCCTTCTCAACATTCTACAGGTATCGGAAATATAACAAGCTTAAATCGTAACTCATCACCCTCAGTTCCCCAAATCTACTCCTGTTAAGAAAAGTTCTTAGTACTCCCATGTCCATCGTCGCATTATTTACAATAGCCAAGATGTGAAAGTGACCTAAGTGTCCACTGATAAATGAATGGATAAAGAAGATGTGGTATGTTTGTGTGTGTGTGGGTTCATACACACACACACACATATATGTATATATAATGGAATATTATATAACAGTGAAAAGGAATGAAATCTTGCTGTTTGAAACCATGTGGATGGATCTAGAGGGCATTATGCTTAGTAAAATAAGTCAAACAGAAAAAGATAAATACCATATGATTTTACTTATATGTGGGATCTATGAATGAATGAATGAATGAATGAATAAAACAAAAAGACTCATAGAAATAAAGACCAAAGGGACAGTTGCCAGCGGGGCAGAGGAGGGGGGATGGGTAAAAAAGGTGAAGAGGAGTATAGTCAATAATATTGTGATAAGCTTACACAGCGACGGATGATGACTAGAATTGGTGTGGTGATCCCATTGTAAGGTGTAAAAATGTCCAATCACTATACTACACATGTGAAGTTGATGTAACTAATATAAGATTGTATACCAACTATAATTGAATTAAACAAGCGAAAGATAATAATTCTTAGCTAACCCAAGGCACAATTTTAGGAAATTCTTCAATTCCCTCTCACTCTAGACCCAGAAACAATTCATCGCTTATCCTACTGATTTTAGCTCCTACACACATATCTAAGTGTATGTTCCTTCTCTACCCCACCACCTCGCCCCTCATACCAACACTTTATCATGTCTTGCCTAAACCATTGGGTTTCTGAGTTCACCGCTTTCAGCTTGGTTTTTTTTTTCACAGTTATTAAAGCATTTCAGTTTAAAGTTAAAGCATTTCAACAACTTTCCATTATTCTTAGAATAAATATCAACCTCAGTATGCAAAAATCTATGACTTACTTATAACTTGAATCTGCTTAATTTTTCTACTTAAATCTGCCTCATTTTTCTGCACTGTCTAATAGCATAGTAACAAGAACTCTATGACCTCTTCCATAAATACTATTATTCTATGCTGTTATTTATGTTTTGTCCCATACATAGATTCTCTGCTCCAATACATTTGGGTTAGTTACCAATTAGTAAGGGGTATCTTTGCCTCCAGGTATTTTTCCCCTCACCTCTATATTTGGCATATTTCCTTACTCTATACTCTATCACTCCTTTTCTTCTTAATACTCATCACATTATTCTATCCATCCCAATCGATATTTGTCAAATATATCAGGTCTACTATACTAACGGAATTGAGAAACACTGATAGCCTGTACTTGATACGTTTCCTTTCAACTTGAAGAATGTATGTTGCTTCTCCTTCTAGAGTACAGAGGGAATTCTAATCTTGTGTGTCAGAAGTCATGGGACAACAGGGTACCCGTAGCTGTATCTCTTCGCATTTGGTGGCGTACTTTCTCAATTCCTTTTGTAGTCTCCTAATTTCCTTCAAATGACATTGGTACATGGTTAAGTCACCGAAAGTCAAAGAACAGAAGTAAATTAAAATTTTTCTTTTTTCTTTCTTTCTTTTTTTTTCTTTTTTATGGCAGGCAACTCCCTACCAGAAGGAAAGTTATTATCTGTAAGAAACTTTTTTGTAGCATTTAGATAGTTTTCAGTGCATGTTAAAACATTCATATTGCTCGCTGTCTTCTGAATTAATGTCACTGGTAAAATCTTATGAAACATAGTATCAAATGCTTTGCTAAAATAACGGTATACATGTTACTGCATTTCAATTCACCTGCTAATCTCATAACTCTATTAAAAACACAATCTGTTTTTCCTGGTATAAAGTATTCTTTATAAAAGTCTCCTTTTTATTCTTATGATTACATTAGATTGATATGTTTATAGATATTATCTCTTTATATCTGCTATAATATTATTCTGCTTAAGGTATTTATAAACCATTGCTTTCTGACTTGAAACAGTTTTAGAGATTTTCTTTGAGATTTTAAGTATCTAGATGATTCAGTTGTAATTTTTACAAAGCAATTTTCTTTTAAATTTACCTACTTGTTTTTGTAATTTTTCGCCTATGTTGGTATTTGAAAGATACAAAGTAAATATTTTTTGAGACAAAGTAAATATTTTTTGAGAATAATAAAATGGCATCTATCCTATGACAGTAATGAGTAAATACGCTGGGTATGTTATGCATATAGGAGAGCATCTTTCCTTAAAGAAACAATACAATGCATTATAATTTCTTGCATTCTCTTTTTTCTCATCCTAGTTAGAAAAATCTGTTGTCTAGACTTTTGTTTCACACACTTGCTTAAGTTTTAATTTTATCAATAGCTTTTAACTTGCATATCAAGTCTGTCAAATAGGATAAATGAAAACCTTGCACAGAAAATGGGGGGGAAAAGGTAAGTAAAACATTAAAAAAAAAATTGTGTCACCAGATTTAGAGCATTCCTTGGTGAACGGGACTGTCCAAGTTTCATAGGAGACCTCGAATGTGACAATGATTATACATCACTGATTAGAAATGATGCTTATTAGTGAATGAGCCAATCTATATATAGTTACTATTTCTGTATGCCACTTTAAACATATGACTATCTAATATGACTAATGATGCTATGAACAATTGTCATGTGTCTTATAAAGTCTTGTTTAGATTAAATTTTCCTTGTGAATGGAAGTTTTTAGACAAGAACCTTAGCCCTACGTTTTACTCTCATTCAGGAATTAAGCAGATAGGAAACCATGAAAACATCACTCTCCAGTTCAGACTCATAAGCAGAGCTAGATACATGCAGTAGATGCATGCCCTCATATAATTTCTACTTCTTTTTATAATTTCTACTTCTATAATTTCTATAATTTCTATAATTTCTACTTCTTTTCATAATGGTGGCAAAGTCATCATGTATTAATCTATAACAAATTTGGGGAGTTTTGTTTGGATGATTTAAAAGCATTTTCTTCCAAACTCCTATAAAAATAGAGACTATAAATTGGTTGCCATGAATTGGCCATGGCAGCACTTTTTTTTTTTAATGAAAATTTTCATTGTCAATGGATTTTATGCAGAACCTTTAGAGGGTGTTCAAATTGCCAGCAGTCAATTTAACCATGCTAATCTTTATACCTGAGGGCCTAATTCTTAGAAAAGCACTTGGCATGTTTTCATAGACTACTCATAATAATTACATGGATAAACCGTGGGTTCTAGTTGTCTGTATTATAATCACCTCATTTTATGTTTTGGAAAATGGAAAGAAAAGTTACTTTCCCCAATTACACACCATGTACCCACATACAAATAGCCATAATCTTTTGGAAGAAGGTTCTGAGCATCCAGCTGAAATGAATAAATATTTCTTTATTAAAGATAATATTAAAAATAGAGTGTATACATTTGAACTGAGTCCGGCTATAAACATTGTTCCATTTAACCATTGTATACAATTGTTTATGGTTTTACAAGATATACATAGTTACCATAGCAACAACTCAGAATAAGCATGGAATAAAACTTATTCTACTCCAGCAAAATATGTAGCACACATTATATGTTGAAGTTGAGTTTTTATCTTACTTTCCCAAGAATTGTTCCATAAATCATGGCTGGTCTGTTAAAATTTATTATCTTAAAACGAAAATATAGTCCAATGGTCAAATAGATTAACCAAAAAGAATATACTTAAACCACTTTATACAAATAATGCCCCAAATAGCTGAGGAAAGGTGTTACAATCTATATGATTATGTATTTTTTTCCCTTACTATTCTCTAATTATTGCAATGGAAAATTCAAGTTGCTTCTAGTCTAAACCCTGATTCAGTATCATAAATATGCTTGTTTTCCAGAAGACATAAAAATAGATTTATTATTTAATTTTTTAAATCCATAAAATGTTATTGAGTGTCTATTTTGGTCCAATTGCTATTAAAAGAATAGAGAATTCAGAGAAAAATAAAACTATGTATATGTACTTAAAAAGATAAGGACCTGATCTACCTTATTCATTTTGTTTCTTTTATAAAATAAAAAGATAAACTGCCTCGGAGATATTTCTTGCTTTTCTTAAAAACTTTTTTCTTACTGTCATTTTTTATTTTGTATTAATATACATACATCTCAAAATATTTACTTGTGCATATATATTTAAGAGTATGTTCCTTATTTGGTTAATAATCAAATTTCGTGATAAATTACATTTGCAGATTATAGAACAAGTACATTTACTTTTATGGGACCTAGAAAATATTTCATTGTGGATAATGCATCAGTTCATTACACTAAGATAACAAATCTTTACTTTCATCTAAAGGATACAAGGCACGACACCCACAAAAGAGGTATAAGACATAATCTCTGATCACAAGAATCTTACAAGAAAGCAGGGAAAAATAAGATAACACAATATGCCTACAAATAATAAAAATCTAAAAGCGTGTGTGTTGAGAACTACAGAAATATAATGGGCATAAATGCTATCGGCTAGAAGAAACAGAAGGACTTTTCCCAGAAGATGATGGTAAAAGGCAACAACCTGGTGTTACTGCCCTCGATCTCCAAGAATATGTAGTATTTGGTTGCTTAGTGATTTGTAACTCTAGCTAAACATTAGAATCAACTGGTAAATTAAAAAAAAAAAAGATTCCTAAGATCCATCCCACAACAATGACACCAAGTCTGGAGTCACAAAGAGGTAGTTTTTAAGGTCCTCAGTTCACTCTAAGACACAGACCACGTGGAGAACCACCAAGGTATACACAGAACATAAACACACTCTAGAAGAAACAATATTTGCAAGGAACAGAGAAGGAAAAATTAATACAGCACATTGTGTTAAAAATTAGATGAATTTTGAGGCTGAAGATAGAGTACTAAAATAAATTTATTCAAAAGACCATGGATTTTAAGGGCAGTTGGCAAATAAGGGGAAGAAGATGAAGTAGGAGGAAGAAAAGGAGAAAAGAAAAATTAGTCATATTTCATATCCTCTGTAACATTTTGTTTGCTATTTTATATCTTATATTGTAAGCTGAATCCTAGTGAAATGCTATTTTCATTCAACCTTCTGTATTTAACACTCTCGTGACATTTAATACTTTTTCATATCTCCATAGCATCTGATCCTATGACTAATTGTGACTCATTTATACAATATTCTAGTAACATAGAATGTAAGTATTCTTAAGGAAAAGATAATTCATTCACAGGATATACCTTAGAAGTATCTTAACTGCGTTTTAAATTTTATAGTTTGACATTTCAACGAAGTGGCTAGCAACCTTGGACATGCAGTATTCTCATAGGTTGGCTTTCTTTAGAGTTCTAGAATAGACTGAAAGTAGCCGTGAGGCCTGGCCCTCTTAGAGAAAGATGCAGTGAGCCCTCCCATTTGAAAGCCTCTCAGCGAAGCTCCATTCTGATCAAAAGTCACTTAGTGCTTAGTTAACAACCAGCCAACTTCCTGCTAAACACTGGGTTTTTTGTTTTTGTTTTTTCTTTCGTGGGTGTAAAATACTCAATATGATACATATCATCCAGTTCTGATACTAAAAAGGATGTTCCATGCAAGTTTGTGAAACAGTTAAATGGGCCTTCACAACCTTCCATGAAGCTAATCTGATCTTCAGAGATATCAAAACACTTCAGATTGAAATCAATTCGTGTGACCTTATTTGCTTAAGAACTTTGCTTTTTTTCATACAACATGTACGATGTTGCTTTACTTCTCACTTTAAAATATTTCATTTGAGATCGTGATTACTCTTTGTTAAATAAAATTGGTTTAAGCGTGACACAGTGTGATCTAAACATTAAAAGAGCCATAAATTGACGTTTTCTAAGGGAAAACAACATGTGAGTATTGCATTTCTTAAAATTATGCTCACTCGAATTTGGCGATTATGAGTTTCAATATTTTATATAAATATGTAATTACCTATAATTATATATATAATAGACTTTTAAAAGTACCTTTGAGATAAATAACAACCCTTTAAGATAAAGTGATTTTCACTGTTTTCAGTTCTATTGCTGGGTTTACATAAGAATGTGTCTTTAACTTGAGTGCTAAAAATCATGAAGAGATTGAATTTTCAGTGGAGTTACTGGCAGAGGATATGATACTTTAAGCATTATAGTCAAAGATCCTAAACATAATTTAAACACAAAATCTTTCCTTCCTTGCTTTTCTCTGTCAGTAATAGTTAGTATACATTTTAAAAGAATACGCAATTTGATCAGTTAATTGATTTTTAGGATCTTTAATTTCACCTTTATCCTTACTCTTTCAAAGATTTCCTTCACATTATATACATTTCAACAGCACATAAAAAGGCAACATTTTGCTTATTTTAAAGACAATTATTTCAGTAAAACAGTGTTAAGGCTTTGCAGATCCAGAATCCAAGCCACATGGTATCACTTTGAATCCAATTTAGACAAGTTTCACTAATCTCACCCTGCCTAAAAGAACTATAAATATTAAGCTGTGACTAAAAGCTCTTTGTGATGTTCCTTTCTCCCCTTCAGTTAATTTGCAACAGCTTTTACATCTGGCAGGTGACTCGATCCAGGATCCACCAAATAATTCTCAATTCTTCAAACTCCATACACCTTTTTTTCAGTCATCAATAATCATATTTTGTGTTTACTTTTGGTCTTTTTTTCCAAATATTACCAAGCATGTAAAAAATATCATCCCTTTTCACAATCCCCTGATTTTATTTTTTAGTGTACAATTTTGATTCTTTTCATTTTAGAGATAATAGAATGACAAAATAGCCAAATATCTGTCTCTGTGCTCAGAAGAACAAGGGGCTAAGGGTGACTTTTGACCCCTAGGTAGAATGTTGAGTAACTTTATCTTGGTTGTGCATATGGCAAAAAAAAAGAAAAAGAAAAAAAAAGTAACTGGATATCAGAGAATGTGAGAATGGGCCGTAAGATTCAAAAAGCCATTCACCTTATGTTTTCTGGTTGAATGAATTCTTCTTTAGGCTGGACTATTGGTGAAGATATTTTGTAAAATTAAGTTGCTATGTTTAAATTTCCAATTGCCCTTTTATAAAAGCAGCATTAATTTATGGCATTGGTGCATTAGATTATTATGGGCTTTGCCATTATCATAATCACAATTAATAAAGGTATCACTCTATCATATTTATCCAAACTGTTTTCTACAAACTGCATACAGTGGGTCATTTTTTTCCCATAGTCCATTGATAATTAGGTTGCGGCATTTAGCTTTAAGATGCATGTTTGCATAATTCCTTCCTTCATGTTTACTAGTCAATTCAATTCTTCATCCCTTTCTAAATTGATGCAACTACAATCCAAACAGATAAGCATTTTCACTTTCCTGTCTAAAATCCTGATGTTTCAACAGACTCAAATGTCACAATAACTCCTAACAATATAGGTAAGCTATTCTAAAATGTGTTGCTGATTCCGGTTGATATAAGGTTCACTATTTAATGTTAAAGAATTAAATAGTGAACCTTAATTGTGATCTTTAACAATTCTTGTTAAAGAATTAAATAATGAACCTTAATTGCGATCATTCCTTCATTTTTCAGAAGAATGAGTTACTAATGTAGCATGTTAATATAACTACTGTCCCTGGTAATTCTACCAAAAAAAAAAAAAAATTTAAGGTACAGGTTTTGCTTAGTGGTGACAGTGTAATTTAATAGTAAAACTTTTAATCTTCTTGGTTTTCTTTGTGATATGACTCTGGATTTTTGGAGAAAGCCTCCCTTGATCTATTTCTGGCCATGAAGGCATCTAGATCAGTAGTCCTGGAAAAGAACACCCACATTTTCAGATCTTCAAAAAGCACACATCAGTGTGGTGAAGGCATGCTCTCCAGAAGAACAAAGGAAGGACACTACAGAGAGCACCTGATTGTAGCAGATCAGAGGGACAGCATTTGACCCCAGTTGAAAAAAAAAAAGGGGAAAAAAAAGAAAGAGAAAAGTCGAATAAATAAAAACACCGTGATCAAACTGCAAACGGTTGCCGAGTGATGGATGCGTTCACCGAGTATTTGTTTTGCTGTGTGTTCCCAATGTTTGACATATTCTGAAAGGAGCATAAAATATCCAAAGTTCATCTTTAAGCTATGTAGTTTTGTGACTGCCACAAGGTTTCACTCGCGCCGTTAAATTTACTGAAAGCGTTGAAGGAAAAGAAATCTTGGGGAGCCACAGATGTTTGCAGTTTTCTGTTTGCAGACTCGAAGACTTGCGACTGGCTATTTAACACATATATGACTTAAGTTGATGATTATTTTCATATACGCTTTCAATCAGTATTGCATATAATTAGAAGGAGATTCGTAATTCCTTTGACTTGTTTCGGGTTAGGTCAAATAGTTATGCTCTATATTTTTTACTGGTGATCTTTAAAAAGATTTTCTCCTACGATTTTTTCTACGGTTTCATTTCTCCCATCTCATTAGTCCCTTACTGTCAACCTTAGTTAATATCATTGCTTTGGGGGAAATGTCCTAATTATCTTGTACACAGAACATATTGGATAGGTTAACATTTCGGGTGCACAGTTATAATAGGCTTGAGTATCTATGAAGGCACATTTAATTGCAATGAAAAGTTAAAACCGATCCTTAAATATATTGATCTTTTGATGGACCTCATTTGAAAAATTTGACGCAAATATTTTATACTTTGACATAGGAGGGTCTCCTAATACAAAACAAACCTATTAGAAGAAACACATAAAACTTAGAAACAAAAGGGGAAGATGCCTAACACTGAATTTTCCAGTGAGAACGCTACAAAACTATTCAATATTAGTTAATTTACCAAAATGATTACTTCTTAATATACACAGACATCGATTTGGGAAATCCAGGTTATTAACTGATACATAGTGGTTTAGTGTTGCATATTCGAGTTGATGGTTTATTTCAGTGATTTTCTTTATTTGAATTCACTGGAAACAATTGATTTGAATGAGGCCAGACGACAGATATTTAATGACTCTCCTTATAATCAGAGGCTAGGATTTCCAAATGTCTAGTCAGGGATACAATTAATTTCTTTAACATAAATTTTTAGTTTAATATATATATATATATATATATATATATTATTATTATTATGGAAAGAATTCTTACAAAATAGGTAACTGCCAGTGTTTAAAATTTTAATTTTAAACTGGGACCCTGTGAACTAAAAATAGTTTAGCTCTCAATCTGCGGCATCAGTGAAATAACATGCAAGTATAGTGAGGATGGAAACCTAAGACTCTGAGAACAGAGAAATATAACCAGGGAGCATGTGTTTGACAAAAATCCATAGGAACTAGGGGTTTTACATTTCACTCAATTCCATTATATTCAGTTCAACAAACCTTTGTGAAACACTATACTGTGGGAGATACAAAGGTGGCTGTCAGAGTCACCATTTTTTTAAATTTACCTCTTGCGGACGATATGTGAAGCGGGGAGGGGGTCGGGGGGGGCGGGGAGTAGTGGGAAGTAACAGCTCATCGCTGCATTGCCCACTGGGCCTAAGGAACATGTAGGTACTTTTACTGTATCTTCTCACTACTAAGATATGAGGAAGTCTGGCATCTCTACAACATGAATAGGACAAGTACTTTGAGTAGCTGCCTGCCTGGAATCTGCAATTCAATAGTCTTAGGAAGCGAGGCTAGTAACACAAGTGTTTAAAGCAGCCGGGTAGAAGCCACTATATATGGAAACACTCATTCCTGGTCTTGACTCCTGCCTTGCCCCAAGATGTGAGTTTTGGGGCAAGTCCCTTAAGCTCTTTAGGTCTTGGCTTTCTCACTTGAAGTATAAAAGATGGCTGATATCCAACTGCTTTTGACCTGGAAAATATGCAGTTCCTTTTGGTTCAACTTAGAAAATGAAGAGGTTTAAATTCAAGGTCACTTTCGAGATGATCTTCAGATACTTGAAGAGATTGCATTTGGAGGAGAGTTGAGAGAGCATCAGGTTAAGAGATCATTGAACACAGGTGGAGAATGAAAATGAGAAAGGAGTCTTTGAGAAAAGAACTGGTGAAAATGGAAACCTGAAGTCTTGAAAAATTGGAGAAAATTTTATGAATTCTATAGTCTGGTCTCATAGGGGTATCTCTGGCCTGTATGAACGAGATTCATATAGAAAAAGCAAAAAACAAAAAAACAGGAATAATTATAGAACAAAATCTAAATCGCTTTCACATGGTTCAAATGAAGAGAAGAAAACCTGATTCTAGCAATATCAGCATATAATTCATGATAACTTGGAGCTTAGCTTAGCAGTATGGAACATGAAGAGCGAGGCAGAACTTCTCAAGGGGACTTGTGAGTTCTTCCAATTTGCATATCTCATTGAGAGCTTTAAAAAAATAGAGGTTCTAGTAGATTTGAGTCACTCAAACAACTTGACATAAGTAAGCTCATGCCTTCTTAAAAATGGCACAAAACTAAGGAAAAGTGTATATAGATGAGTCCCCCGTCTCAGTGGGGTGATCTACATAAGATCTAGCTCTAATGAGGTAACATAATTAGCTTCCCCTAGCACAGCAGTCCCCAATGTTTTTGGCACCAGGGACCGGCGCTCCTATGAGAATTTAATGCCTGACGATCTGAGGTGGATCTGAGGCGGTGATGCCAGCACTGGGAGCAGCTGCAAATACAGATGAAGCTTTGCTCACTCTCCTGCTGCTCACCTCCTGCTGTGCAGTCTATGGACTGGTACCGGTCCACAGCCTGGGGGTTGGGGACCTCTGGCTTAGCATAGAGCTTAAACAGCAAGAGTAGAATCTTCAGTGATGAAAAACAATTTTGTTTGCTTTGTTCTTTGACTGTTTTTGATTTAAGCATGTCTAAAACACATTTCGATACAACGGTATAAAACACTTTTTATAAAACAATGTCTTGGCAATGAGAACAAGCCTGTTGGAAATGATAGGAAATTGCAGTCAAGAAATTCCATTCTCTTCTATTACCAGCATAGAGTTGAACCTTGCCTGTTCCTTACAACCTGAGCAGGCATTGCATAGAAACCGTTGCTTGAGACATACTTAAGCATTTGCTTTCGGTAACTTTGCTTTCAGATATTCCATATGCTGGAACGTTTTGATTTTGTCTTGACACAAGTAAAAAGAAAATCCTAAATCAAAGCAGCCCTAGTCCCCCAGTTCTTTGGGGTTCTTACCAATCTGCCTCATCTACAAATAAGAATCGGCTCCCAATGAGATGCGTTCTAGGGTTTAAAAGAGTGTCCCTTGTTTAGGCAGTTGGGAGAGGGTAGGGATGTGATCTGTCAAAAAACATGGGCTTCGTACATTATTATACAAATTTAAAATTTATTCCAGGATCAAAGGAAAGTAGAGGAGAGGGCCATGAAAGCATAAGTAAAGCCAACGACATAATTTTGTCTGCCAGGAAGACCACTGCTAGGAGTATATACAATGGTTTTGATTGAGGTGTAGTAAGGATTAACGTTGAGAATATTTGGGGATATTACAAACAGATTAGCAGAAAAAAAGTCTTTGAATCAATTGCATATAATATGAAAACAAAGGAAGAGAGAAAGCCAGTCATCTGAAGAGCTGTGCAAAGAACACTACAAGTAGATTTAGCATTTTTGAGTAATAGAGTAAAAGCATGGCTACGGATATTAAATGAAGAGAAGAGAAGCAGGCCTCATAAGGAAAACTTAATGAAAGCCTTGCAAAGAGTTCTGAATTTTATTATTTCTTAGACAGAAAGACACGATGGGGCTTTAAGCAGAGAAGTAATACGATCCCATTTGTGTTTCAAGAAAAATGCTCTTCTCTGAGTCAAAGAATGAGAAGACCATGGACCATGGGCGGGAGAGTGAAGGAATGGGCAGAGAGTTTAGGGGCCTTTCAGTGAAGATACTGGCTTGAGTGTAGTTCTGAGAAAACCCAACACTTTGACGCTCTATAGAGCAAGAGAAGTCAGAAGAAGAAATACTCAAAGCTGAGAAGCAGCCAGTGAAGTCATCAAAAAACCACAAGAATGAGGGAAGGACACCAGCGGGGAAAAAAAAGTTTGACTTAAGTGCTTAAAGAAAGGCCTCCCCTTCTCTTTAATTTTATGATTAAAATGTTTTATTTTATTGTTAAAATTCAACCTATATCTGAGAGGCAGAATGCATGAATCCTTAAATCATAACACATTTGTGACAATATAATCACAGGATTTTAGAGCATAATCATACAGAAGGAGCAAAATCCAATACATATTGATGGCTATAACATGAAGCTTAATAGTGTGAGCAGCAGTTTGAGAGCTAAATTGATTCAAAAATTTCCCCAAGCCTCAACGTATTACCATAAACAAGTTATAATTCTTTAAATTGAATCCTTTTTAAAGAACACTATATTGTAAAATAGGGAGGATTGATAACAGCTAAGATTAGCTATGGAAACCAGTGAATCTAGTCTGAACGCCATGCTCCTTATCTCAGAAATGGAGACACAACCCTCCATCTGCAGCACCTCCTGGAGGAATTTCAGTCTCCATGGAGACTGCCTTCATTTCAGTCAGTCAATTAGAGGTGGAAGGTATTCCATTTGCAGTCACCTAAGCCATACAGTCCACCTATTTTTTTTTTTCCTTTCTTTCAGCCAAATGATATCGTCTTATCTAAGAGGGGGAAAAAATCTGAGTATCGTGGTCATTTGATTTGAGCTTGTTCTGTCCTAGTTACTCTTTTTCCTTTGTTTCAAATGGCAGCATTCTCTAAATCAGATAAAGAACTGTGTCATTATGCTATCATCCTTGAAAGCTCCCTAATTGTAGCTTTTCTTCCCAAATCACTGAAATAAAACATCTATTTCTACTCTAAATATTAATTTATTTCCAGTTACACTTATTATTTTATTTACTTAGGTGATAGTACTTTCGACTATTTTTCAGGGGTAACACTATAGCATAGGGAACTATTTTCTAAACAGCAGGACATTTTCACAAAAGACAATGAAAACTATACAGCTTAGAAGTTACCCTTGTTCTTTACTACTTCCATATTTTCCCCCTAAGGACATAAAAGACTGCTGTTATTGCTTTTGTTTTATATTTAGTCACTGCAGAAGAAAAAAAAAGTCACATTGAATGTGATTAGATCTAATTAATTCCTGATTAGAGCAATTACGATTTGTATAAAATGAACAGAGATAACGAAACAATAAAAAACAACATAAAACTATTTAGCAGGAATAATTTACTGCTGAGCTTCTGTTATTATATTTTGCTTTTTATCTTTGTTCTTCAGAAATGTAAAACCTGGTAGTATTTGTTTATAATCAGAAATGTTTGTGGTTGCAGATGACAACAGCCCGATTCAAATAGATGTCAGCTGGAAAAAGAACTTAATGTAGAACTTATCTGGAGAGTTTACGAAGCTGGCTTCAGGCATGGCTGAATCAGGGGCTCTTGTATCACTGAGTCTTCCTTTCTCTATTCGTCTATGCTTCTCCCAAAGTCTTGCTCAAATCTAAGGCAGGTTATTCCCTAGAGTGCCATTATGCCTAAAATCACCTTCAAGCTTACATTTTAAACTTTCAGTGACCGCAAATAGTTTTAGAATATTGTAAAGTACTTTTTAGACTGGTTTACATCATGCATTCAGTCAGTCCTAAAGTAACTACTGTGGCCCTATTTACACGCTGTGGTGATTGTTCCAAGTGGCTTTTATGACTACCTTTGGGGTAGGGGGATAGTCAGCAGATGCAACGTGAATGACATGGACTTAAAAAATAAGAGGAAAGTTTCCTTAAGAGAAGTTGGGTTACTCTTACTAACAGAAGAGGAAATGGGTGAAGAGCAGAGAGAAATTGGAGAGGTTCATGCAAACCTCCCAATTCCTTGACTTTTCTGTTCTCCTAACTTTCCTCTCCATTTGATGTTTTTTTTTATTTATTTTTTATTTTTTTTTTATTTTTTATCTTCAACATGACATTTTATTCCTTAGAAGAGTTCTCCACATGAGATTTTGAATATTCGGTCTTTACACACAACCAACCATCTTCCTAACATTTCCAAACTTCTCACCCTTAACATATTCGTTTTTGTTTCCTCTCCATTCGCTGTCCCCTTCACCAGCTCCCTCGGACCTCATGTACCTTTCTTGGATTCTGAATTCAATCCTATGTCTTAAAGGCCACCAAGAATGCTCTTGCTGGCCTTTAAGACATAGATATTGCAATTCAGAATTTGCGGTCTCATGGTGAACCCTGAGCAAGTCCAGAGAAAGGCAGGAGAGGAGGCTCTTTTATGGACGTGGGAGGGACTGTTGTAAAGGAAGAGTCCATTGGAGGAAACAGAAAGTTCGAAGTAGAGTGACTTTTCATTGGCTGAGTCATGGCAGCTTCCCATTGGCTGAGCTGTTTCTGGTCCTGCTGCGCTGGTGAAGCAGGGTCACCTCCTGTCTGAGATGCAGGGTTTGTCTCTTCCTGTGGTGTCAGCACTGTGGGCTGAGTGACACATGAGTGAGAATTCTCTTGTCTAGCCTTCTGACTCCATTTAAAATGAGGTCTCTGCTTATTAATTTTTACACTCTCAGTGGCATTTTTGGTTTCATTGTCTTCTATTCTTTCCCAATTCCTACCTCTCCAGTCTCAATCAAGATTAGGACATTGGCTTCTCCTGTTTCTCCTCCTGGGTGCTGATCACTACTCAGCTGAAAAAGTTGTTAAAAACACTGCCAGTTTCCCTACGCATGCATGCCAGCCACCTTCGAATGGGTCTTCTCTCCTATTGAGCAATTTTTTTTTTCACTTTTGTTTGGACACTATTTTAAACAATTTATCTTCAAGACACTCCCATGAGCATCCATCTTAGACTAAATTGCAATACAGACATGCAAGTGTTCCAAATCATACGCCCTCAACCTTTTTCCTGCTGATTTCAACAAATAAGCATCTTCAACCAAAAAAGTATTTTTTTCCACCTTTCAAAGGCTGATCCCTCAAAAATATTTTTCTTCTCCTTGTTCTCTTAATGTCACATATTCTCTTACAACTTAAGATCGATTATGTTCCTTTCAGCCTTCAAATTTATCCTCCTATTACTATTCCTTCTATGATCAGACAGTTCTATGGTGAATAGTCTGTAGTTTTTATTTCAATTTCTGACCATGTCTCCTAGTAATGTGACTCTGGTTTCTGTACTTTTTCCTGTAACTACAATTTCCATGCTCCCAATAATGCCTAATGGCAGCAATATTTTCCAATATGCAAAATTCGAAACAACGATTTCATTACTTCTCCATATCAATGATGCTAAACATCAAATGACACGGCAACTCCTGTTAACCATAGGTCTTTAACATATTTGGCGCCTAATATCTTCTCAAATGTGACGTGAGATTTTTTTTTTTTGGCATGTGAATTTTCGCATCGAAGATGCTACTGATATCACAGGGCCTCCCAGGGGAGGGATGGGACAGCCAGAGGACTTGTGCAGAGAACAAGAATGCCATTTGTCAGGGGGAGGCCGCCGATTCTGGGCTGTTTCATGGCAGAATTTGACTTACTAAGATTAATATGGGGAAACATCACAAGAGAGTTCTAGGAAGCTTAGTAGCCCAGGCAAGAGCCAATGAAGCTCAAAGAAGAGTTAATATGGGTGTGATCACAGCACTTCTCTGTACAGCTTTGCTCACCTTGTCTTGCATATCCTATAGGGTGCTTCTAAAACTTTTAAAGGTCAAACAAAGCACTCTTTAATCTGGCCCACACCTATCCACTACTCTTCTTAGCACGATAAAAGACTTTGTGTTTAAATACTAAAGAACTGTTTGTACACCCATGATTATGTTAAGCTCTCGATCCTAATATCCTGCACTTTATGCTTCAACAAGAAGACTTGGTTATATATTCATGGAAAAACTCCTCTGTGCCTTTGCATCTTCTGTTTCTTCTGCCAAAATGTCTGGAAACCTCTGGTTTTTCTTCACGTACTCTTTATTTGTGAGTTATCCCCTCATCTCTTCTAGTTAGATGCAGGTGGTTGGTCTTTGGCGTTCTCTCTAACTATTTGTCTTATCTCTGTTTCGGCTGCATCTATGTGAGCTTTCTACGAAGAGACAAGTTAACTGTCCAGACCTTAGCAATGAATGTGGAGACACCACTGCCTCAGAAACATGACAGAGTAGGCATGAAAAGAGCTGGCTTAGGAATACTTTGTATTTAAGCTAGAAAACCCCTTTTGATGAGCCATCCTGGTACTTCACCATGACTTTGGGAAAGTGGCTTCATATGTATAGCAAACAAAAGAGTTCTGAGACGGACAAATTTGTGTTTTCTTTCTTAAGGCTAGAATCTATTCCCCATTATAAAGAATGAAGATGCCAGAAACTCATTTTCTCACAATCCATTGCAAGTAGGGCATTCACATGTGATCTAATTTTGGTCGATTTGATCTAAAAGGAAGTTTGTTGGAAGGCTCCTCCAAAGGATTTTCTTCCTAACACAAAGACACACAGAGGCACAGGGGCTCATCAACCAGATGTGATTTCGTTTCCATATGATGCTTGAAACTGCTGCAGACACCTTTAACAATGTTTTTAGCGCTAGCCATTTAGAGAATGAAAAGCGGTAAATAGAAAGAGCCCTGTCTCTTTGAGACAGTGTTGAAAAATTGAGCCTACAGTCTTCTTATCAGATGACATGGTAAATAATATTCATTGCTATTTCTAATTATATATTTTGGTGCCCTGTGACAGAAGGTTCTGAATTGATAAGAGCTCTGAGCCATAACATTGGGAATTTAGGCCTAACGAATGTGGGCTGACCAAAACAGATGATAACACTAGTGAGAAAAATTGCTCCTTCTTTAATATTTCCCCATCCCAGGGCCCCAGTCATTAAAGTTGGGTGATGCCTGCGCTATGCCTAATAACTGAAGTGGTCTCTACATTAGACAGTTTTCTGTCTCCATCTCGTGTGTTCCTCCATCATTTAAAAATAACTGAGCAATGAAGAAAAAAAAACATATAAAGCAGCCAAAATACGTATTCTTAGCAGCAAAACTGTAGGGCAGTATCAACAACAGTCAAAGGGAACAGAATTCCTCGCTGATCTGAACATATTTTTGATGTCACCTACCTTGAAGAGACGATAATAAAGTTTGATTGTTTGAATCAAATAAGCATCCCATGGTATGAAAGGTTGAATTGCACAGAAGAAATGATATTAGTTATAATTAATTAATTAAAAATAGTTCTTGAGCATCTATTATGTTATAAGCTTGGCACTAGGTATTATGGATACAAAGGTGAACAAGACAGGCATTTCTTGTCCTCCTGGAACTCATATTTCAGTGGAGTTGGCATTATGGGTGTAGGAAATTGGTGATGACAATAACCATGGGAACAACACAATTTCAGATGGTGATCGCTATGAAGAAACCAAAAGGAGGTAAAGGAATGGGAAGGGCTGGGCTGGAGTCACTTTATTTAGATGTTTGACAGTGGCCTCCCTGAGCAGGTGATACATGCGTTAAGCACTGTGAAGGAACAACCCTTTAAAAAGACTGGGGGAAAAAGGAATTCCAGGCAAAGAAAGGAGTATGTACTGACGCCCTATGGCGAGATTTACTCAGGGTGTTGGAGGGATAGAAAGAAGAATGTAGTGAATAATAATAATAAAAAAAAAACTTATATGATGTCAAGAAAGTAAACATGAACCGTTACGTGAAGTCTCCTAATGCTAATTGATAATGAGTAGTTCAAATTCCATTCTAATTTCTTGGGAAGTCATTGCAGAGTTTTAAGCAGTAGGGAGAAATATTCTGGCTCAGGCTTTGGGAAGAAATCTCTCGCTGCTCCACAAAATACAAACTCGACGGATACTCCTGGGAGAGAGAGGCTCAGAGTGGAAGACAGAAAACATAGCAAAAGCCCAGTTGAGAAATGATGTTGGTTTGAACTTGGGAAGTCAATAGTAGAGATATTCAGTTATTGGATATTTGAAGTAAAACGGAAATAACTGCTGAACAAAAGATGCCAAGTTGAGGCCTGGATGTGGCGGTGGTTGTTTTTATTGTTGTTGTTTATGGACAGATGAAGCCACGTGGCAAAGTCTTGTTACTGTTGTTGAGTGTGTGTGTGTGTGGATGTGTGTGTGTGTATTTTGCATATATGTGTTTAAATACAGTCTCTGACCACTTTGCCTCATTTAGTGACTTTCATGTTGCCCCTGCTAGTTAGGAAGCAGATGAATAAATACCTCATGAAGAGTGGGCAGAGATGGAGTATGGGGTAGGCAGTACTATTTTCCTGAGTTAGTCATTAAGAGCAATTAGAAATGAGCCTGTGAACCCGTCTGAGGATGAACGAAGAAGCCTAGACTTTTAATTTGAGCAACAGGTGATATTATTTGAAATGAGCAGAATGGAGACATCAAGAGTGCTGTTAAACCACATTGAATTTGAAATATTTATCAGACCTATATGTAGTGATAACAAGTTGTCAGTTTGAAATTAAAGTCTGGTCTTCAGGTGAGAGGTAAGGGCTAGAAGGTTGAAGATGCAAATTTGAAAAGCTGTCAGCTCAAGAAGAAACTGACTTTTATAGAAAATAACTTAAATGAAATTATATTTTTTTATATGTTTGTTCTAAGCTTCTTCTCATTCTGGAATATATTACCCAGCCTGAGACACATCTACATAAACAACACATTATTGAACTTCAAAGTGAATTTTTAGTTTAAAACATTTTTTATGTACTAAAATGCATGATGTCTACTAAAAATACTAAGATTCTAAATATGATGACCACTAAAAATTTCAAATAAATAATTTTATTGAGAACATGTATTTAATTCTTAGGACTATAAATACAATGAAAATGTAAATTACATTAGCTATATAATCTTTATATTTCAAGAGTTGAATAGTGTTACCCTTTATTTTGTTTTATGTTATATGAAAGTCTGTATTTCTTCAATTCTATAAATGTAAGCAATAGAATATTCCCATGCTGCTAATGGAGCTTGAAATTAGGGCAGCAGCTTGTGTATTGCCATCATGATGATATCAGCAATTCACATGAAAAATGAAACATAACCAACACAACTTCTACAGCCACAAAGAATAGTCAGCTCTCTACATCTGAATCGGCTGACCATGTACAGTAATGGATGGTGTGGGGCAAGAAAACATCTTTTCAAGGCTTTGCAAAACCAATGGCAAGTTTGTTAACGAAGAACCTCGCAAAGCTTTGCCCACAGTAAAAAATTTCCATTTGACTCCAAAGTCCATAAGGTAAAGTTTAATATAAGTTCTATACATCACTCTAGGAAGTAGAGTTTGGTAATTACGGTATTTGATAAATTCTACTTATAAAAACATTAATTTTTTCCAACAAGAATTACATTTTCATTATGAATTATCAATTGTTCTATATTTAATTCCTAAAAATACATGTGATAACTCAATCTCAACCAAGGTATACTATTGTATACCTATACAACATAAATAATCAAAATTTAAAAAAGTAACCCAATATTCCAGAGCCAAGAAGATCTGTGTTTGACATGAACTGTGTATATGACTTTACATTAAAATTTCTCTAATTTTTAAAGATGCCATTAGTGAAGGTAAGAAACTTTTTTTTTTTTTGATAGAAAAATAAATCTGTTAGGACTATGCCTAAGGTGGTAGGGCATTTCTTCATCAGATATAGAGTATGAGTTTAAGATATTGAAATGGAATTCAGGTCCTGAAGATAGAAAGAGAGAGTCATAGGAAATTCACCTTGAGACTTCCTTTCTGATGCTGTTCAGTCTCTGTCTACATTGCGTAGTGGTTTCATTAATACCTCCCGCCATATCTCTTTCTCTCTCTGTGTCTTCTGTCAGATTAGCAAGATATAATGTCAGAAAAGAATCATCAGATTACTTGGCATTTCAGAATAACATTTCATATTCACAGAATAATTCTCTAATTCCTTGGATAACATAGTGTCCAGAAAATCTACAAGAACTCTGTAAGTGATCTGAAAGTTTAATGATCCTACTTGAAAATCAATTCGAAAGTAAATTCACACATGAAATTTATATAAAATGCAGGTACGAAGTCACTTTCCTTAAATTTTAGATAACAGAATATTTTTAAAGCTGTGACAAATGCTGTATGACAGAAGTTCAGGAAAAAAAGCAAAACTGTACCGTAAATATTGTCCAAATAAATTTTTCCACTTATCAAGCAAGTATTGAAGCAAACATTTTAGAAATGCTAAAGAGGAGATAGCTGCTTTATGGAGAATTTTTATATTGGTAAAGAGTATGATATTGAGAGGTTGTTAAAGTAATCTATGAGCATTTGGCCAAACAATGTGACAGCTGTCATTTGCTTTCTTCGAGAGATCCTTCTTCAGGATTTTTGGTTTCTGTCGATACTTAGGTTAGATTCTGTTCCCTCCTTGCACTTCAGTTACCATATATTTAGTCAATGTGGGCTGTATGTACTAGAATTTAATCTTTTTATTTCGCCTGGGTTGGCTGCTCACCAAAAATGTCTAGCGATACTCCTAGTTGCTTCCCATACCTTGGCTATTGTGAATGATGCCACAATGAACATGGGGTGCAGATATCTCTTTGAGATAGTGATTTCATTTCCTCCTCCAAAAGAGGAATTGCTGCATCCTATGGTAGTTCTATTTTTAATTTTTTAAGAAACCTCCATGCTGTTTTCTATGGTGGTTGCACCAACGTACATTCCCACCAACAGTGCACGAAGGTTTCCTTTCCTCCACATCCTCGCCAGCACTTGTCATCTTGTCTTTTTAATGATAAGCATTCTAACAGGTGTGCGATGATACCTCGTTACGGTTTCATTTGCATTTCCCTGATGATTAGCGATGCTGAGCATCAGTTCAGGTACCCAGTAGCCATTTAAATGTCTTCTTTAGAAAGATATTTATTCAGGTCCTTTACCCATTTTTAAAATTATTATTATTATTTATATATTTTTGCTATTGAGTTGTATGAGCTCTTTATATATTTTGGATATTAACCCCTTATCACATATGTGGTTTGCAAATATTTTCTTCTATTCCATAGACTGCCTTTTCATTACACTGATTATTTCTTTCACTGTGCAGTAGTCTCACTTGTTATTTTTCCTTTTGTGGCTTATGCTTTTGGTGTCATATCCAAAAAATTGTTGCCAACAAAGATCAAAGAGTTTTTTCCTATGTTTTCTTTTATGGTTTCAGGTCTTACGTTTAAATATTTAGTCCAGTTTGAGTTAATTTTTGTGACTGGTATAAGACAAGGGTTCAATTTCATACTTTTTCAATGTGGACCTCTAGTTTCCAAACATTATTTATTTGAGAGACTATTCTTTCCTCACTGAGTATTCCACAGATGACATCCAAATTAAAAAGAAAGAAGTAAAATGGTCTGTTTGCAGATGATATAATCTTATAAACAAAAAGCCATAAAAGACCACCAAAACCCACTAAAACTAATAAATGAATCCAGTGGAGTTGTAGAATACAAATATCAACATACAAAAATCAGGTGCATTTCTATACACTCATAACGAACTACTAAAAAAAAAAATAAAGAAACGATATTATTTACAATAGCATCAAAACAATAAAATATTTAAGAATAAATTTAACCAAGGAAGTGAAACACTCAAATATAGAAAATTATAAAACTTTGATGAAAGAAATTAAAGTCACAAACAAATGGAAAGAAAGCCTGTGTTCATGGGTTGGAAGAATTAATACTGTTAAAATTTCCATACTCCCCAAAGCCTTCTATAGAGTCAATGAAGTCCCCATTAAAAATTCAACAGCTTTTTTCACAGAGATAGAAAAAGCAACCTTAAAATTTATATGAACCACAAAAGACTCCAAGTAACTAAAACAATTTCAATAAGAGCAAGGCCGGGGGCATCGTACTTCCTGATTTCAATTTATATTACAAAGCTATAATAATCAAAACAGTATGTTACTGGTGTAAAAACAGACGCTCAGATCAATGGAACAGAACTGTGACAGCTCAGAAACAAACACATCCACATACAGTCAACTAATCAAGAATACTCAATGGGAAAAGGATAGACTCTTCAATTAAAGGTCTTTTTCTCTGTTTTCTTTATTTTTAGTTTTTCTTTCTGGTTCTCCCTGCTAGCTAATTAGCAGGCATTTAATAAATTCTTCTGGCTTGAGTTAAATAAGTTCCATATGAAAGTGTCAGAAATAAATGCTTACGTTACACAGTAGACCAAGTGTGAGCATTTCTTAATGATAAATCTACCCAGTCTCCAGATGCAAGTTGCTCACCTGGACTTACAGTGATTTGGGTAGAATCATATTAACGGCAACAGTTAAAGTGATAGACTATAAAGTATTTTACCTGTGAAGGCATGACTAATGGCTCTATAAACGTGTTCATCTTTCAAATGACATTTTTCTTCATTTCTGTGAGTCAGGTTAAAGCAATATTCAATACGCATTTTATAAAGTATTTAGAAAAACAAAATTTGTGATCGAGGAAGCGTTTGATTTCCTAAAACACTACTTTGTTCATCAAGGGTCTCCATTCTGTGCTATCATTTTTATTGAATTGTCACTCAAAACACTTAATATACATATATATATATATATACATATATATGTATATATATATATGTATATTTGTTGGTTTTAGTGGAAGAAAAAAGCTCAATTGATTCTGCACCCTTTAAACTCAGAAGATTACAGCAATTACTCCTCAATTTATTACACTATGTAACTCCTTAAATCTTGCCACCTAACCAAACCTTAAAGCTCAAAACCATTATTTCTTTCTCTTTCCTTGAATAATAAAATAACAATAAAATATAAGAGCAAGAATGAATAAGGTAAAATTGGTTATTCAAGATATCTTCTAACATACCTTAGTCAAGGCAAAAGTACTTCTTCCTATTTGCTATTTTACATTATAGAAATTAATCTTCAATGCCTTTCAATATCCTGTTCATTCACATCAGCAAATAGATTTCTAGCCCTGTAACTACTCTAACAAAATTCAATTATAGCTATTTTTATTTGCCATGTAATTTTTTATATATTTTACCTATTTTGTCTTCCTCGTTTATGTTCAACTTAGTTTTTCTCTCTATGATAATTATATAATTTCACTATTTTGACTTTTCTTTCAAGTAGTTTTAATTTCTCATTATTCATCTTATTTTATATATATATTTTCACAGTTGTCTCTCCAAATTGTCATACATATTACATTTTGTATCGCTGCCTTACTTTATCCAGATTGTCTTTTTAGTGTCTTTTTTTTTTTCCTGAAAAGACTTCCTCCCCACATTTTACAATAGTTATTTGCCAACAACTGTGATTATATCTTCATACAGGTATGTAATTTTAAATATAATGTGAGATGAAGAGGTGCAGTCTCTTCTAAAAGCTTGGATTAATGTAGTGGTCGGTAGAGAATCAGTCCTCATGCAAACATCTTACCCAGATAGACTTTTATTCTTTTATTATTTTTTTAATTAAAGTATAGTTGACATTTGATATTATGTTTCAGGCATACAACGTAATGATTCAACGTTTATATACCTCACCAAGTGATCGCCCTAAGTCGAGTAACCATCTGTCACCATAAAAAGCCATTACGATATTATTGACTGTATTCCCTGTGCTGTTCTTTACACCCCAGTCACTTACAGGGGTGGGTTGTGAGGGGACGGGCAAAAAGGGTAAAGAAGATTGAGAGGTACGAATTGCCAGACAGACTCTTTTAAAAGATGGAAGGTAGATCGCTATGTCAGAGAGCTTACCACACAGTAGGATATTGGGAAAGTCCAAATGCAGCATGAGCGCGTTATGTGGGAAATGGACATACTTAACTTAATCTGAATTATCCATTCACTGAGGTTTTTATAAGTGTCCTGTTAACTAATAGCAGGGTTTGATACACTGTGCGTGAGTGATTCCCATCACTCACCTCAACAGCAGTAAATGTATCATGCAGCTTTATAAATTTATATTGTCTGAATCTTAAGGCAGACATGTGGTTATTCAGAATTGGGTAAAGAGTTTTATCAAAGTCTCTAATATCCAAGGTCACTTATGATTTATAGTATGACAAGAAGCAGAATTTGAATATTTTCAAACCTCTTATCAACTCCCCTAACTTTTCAAGGAGATATTGCATATTGCTTTTTCCTCTCCTTTCCTTTTCTGCTCCCCCATCCCTAACTTGCTGCTCGCCCCTCTTTAAAAGACTCTCTGATACTACTTGTATTCCATCGTGCCTTAAAAGTCTAACCAAAAACGAGATGATGATTCTCCTCTCTCTTCTCTCACCTTAATGGTAAATACCTATATTTTACAAGAAACACTGTCACAGGAACACTACTTGTTTCTCATACCGGAGTCCTTGATTGTTTTCTATGTACAACGTTGTCTCTCTCTATGCTGTACTTACACATCCATACAACACAGGCCATCTTATTTCATTTATGATCCAGAGAAAGGAAAGGAACGAGTCAATGGCACAGTTAGAGTGCTGGGGGAAACCGGCTCACAGAATCAATGGGCAGCCAGGCTTCGAGTGTAACCTGTAAAATCTGATAGATAAAGATCAGGAAAGGACAACTAGGTTAGAGAAGGGCCACCTCCTTTAATTGAAGCCAACAACTCATTACCGATAAGATTAAGGTGCCTCCCAGAAGTCATTAATAAATGTAAATGAAGATGGAAATTTTAAAATTTTAATATGAAAAGGGAGTATGTTAAAATGAGAAAGAAGATATAATAACAGGTGCAAACTCCATGATGATGATCATCAAAGAGCCTAGGGGGGAAAACAGAAGTTGAGGAAGAAGAAGAACATATTAATATTTCCCTAGCACCATCCCTAAGATGAGTACCCGCTGGTTCTAAATAACCAGAAGTATCCTCAAATCGGGAGTATCTACTTCATGAGACTACCACAGTTGATTAGAATCGCCCTCATGTCAGTCCTCATAAACTGATTCTTTATTTACCAAGCAACTAAATATTTGGGGGAGAGGGGGGAAGAAAATCTTGAAATAGCTTATCTGAAAAGCAATTCACTGACTGATATTGATGTTTCTTTTAAATGTGCTTAGTGTAGTCAATTCATCACTGACTTTCACTGTATAAATCTGTCGTCTCCTGAATAAATGAACACATGCTTATTTATAGTGAACGTGGTGATCAGGACCCAACCAGAGAGGCTATGTAAGTACAAAGCTGAGACGGAGTGGAAATACAAATTTCTTTTTCTTCTCTGTCAACATTAACTCCATACTTTCTAACACTCAAATGCTGTCTATTTTTAAGTACTTTTTTTTGCCTCAAAAAGATGCTATGAATAGTAAGTAGTATTAGGGATAACAATACCTTGAAATATGTGAAAAACTATATAGAAGCAAGGCATTGTAATTGTTCATATATTTAACATTGGGAAATATAATAAAATTGAGTAACGGCAAATATGCACAATGATGCACAATCTACATATACAGGCGTCTTGAATCTACCCTGGAGTAGCACCCCAGGGAGTTTTGGAACCCTGATCATGAAACTTCACAACATGAAAGAAAACTTGAAGAAATGTAAAGGATTTTTTAGAAAAGAAAGACCACCCTCGATTCTTATCTAAGAGAAGACAAAGGAGGCAGAAGCTTGGAAAATTTAGATTCCCATTAACAAAATGTTCACTAGAGGTTCCGCCTCCTTCCCTTTGTTTCCTGTGCTCTCTGCATTCATCAAGCTCCATGACTCTTCCCTTCATCTTTCTATAAGAGAGTTTAGGGACCATCTCGAATGTATGACCTGTGAATACGATTAACTTATTTCACTCGTTGCTGTATCTGCAGAAACTATTAAATACATTTTTTTAAAGCACAAAGTTCAATTAATATTTGTGAACCGATGCCTAAATCAATCCAGTCATGGTGTCATAGCCAACACCTTTCATTCTGATGCTTTGTAGTCGCTCTTGAAGATCAAAAGAAACAAGCGAACGTGTGTTTGCACAGCGGTTGAGAAAGAAAGATCATGTTGGTTTGTTAGCAAATAAGTGGTCACTTTTTTCCCCCTTATAATCTGTTTTCTCTCCTAAACATCCTTAGTTACCACAGAGTGGGTAAGATAAAGTAGATTATTTAGGTAACGCCACTTATAGATTTATTTTCAATACCATATTTTGCCTTTGAAATAAATTGGTAGGAATAAAATTACAGAATAAAATAACAGCACTTGCATTACATTACTTTCTTTGAATGGAAAGATAACAACGTATCTACACAATTTTATAGATTTATTCTATTTTCTAGAGGCCCAACATTGGGCATGTCATTTAGTTTCATCACTTATAAAATCGGGCTATTAATATGACCTATTTTCCACTGCTGGCAAGTTCATTAAATAAGACGAACTCGGTGCATATAAACCATATCAATCAAGGGTTGGCATGGAGTAAGAACTTAATAACTATTATCCACTCTAGAATTATTTTTTGTATTTGTTTCATAAGATAAAATCAGTTGGACGACAGGATTACTGGTATTGTCTCCATATTTATCGTCTCCATAATCTGTACTTTCTAACTGCACATGGATTATTTTTGTAATAAAAAATGAAGCTATTTTAATTTGGAGACGAATGACTATATTTTGTGAGGTATGCTACTGAATTTTGCGTAGTTACTATTTTACTTGAATGAAGGGTCATTTTTGCTTCCACCATAACCACTATCCTGAACATTAAGCCTTCTCTGTATAAAAGTTGTTCATCTCAGTCTCCTTTGCTTCATTAGAGTTATCACTTAATTTTTTTTCAAAACATCTAAATTTACCAAATTTCTACTGAAGATTTTTGTGAGTAAATACGCAACTTCTATAGGTTACTCTCCTCTTTTGTCCTTGATAATTACTAAACATAGTAATTAGAACATTCACATTTGATGCAAAAGTATTCTATTACTGAATTATGAGCTATCACAGGAGAAATGGACGTAATTACTAAGTTATTTTGAATTCTTGAAGTTCCGTAGCAAAAATAATTGCAGGCCTTTTGGGGGCCAGGACTTCTCATTATCCTTCTTTATATTCCCAGCCTCTAGCGCAGTGCATGATAAATGAAGTATTTAAATAGAATTAGCCAAGAAAGCTCTCATTTCTACGGTGCTTTACAGCAAAATAAGATTGGATGAGTCGAAGGAAAAATGTCAAAATGAAACCATTCATTCATTCCATTTCTCACATATCTTCGTTGTGTCAGAAGTCAGAGGTAGGGTTAGGAACAGAAGTAAAAACAAAAACAAAAACTATATATGCTTCAGTTTGGGGCCTACCACGAAAGGTTTGTGGCATTAAATACTTTAGGAAAAACTAATATAATATAAAGAACATTATATTAGTTCTTCCGAAAGTATTTAAAGATATTTCCTATATAATAGGTGTTGCTGTGTCTCTATTTAAAAAAGAAAAGAAAAAAAAAGGGTAATATAATTGTAGGTGAATTCAGAAATTGATGGAGTAATGACGAGATTTGTACAAAAACCTGTGATTTTGTTTGTATGCGTGGCTGTTTTATCAGGATGGGCCTCATGAGTAACGTTAAGAATTCAGAACGTAGTTTTAAGGGCTTATATATCTCGGGGACTATACAGAAGGGAAAGAAGAAGCCTGGCCTCTCGGATGACGAGTACTGCCCGGCCAGCAAGAGCGAACGACAGGCATTTGCCAGCTCATGATAAACACTGCGAAAGGTCCCCAACTAGCAGTATTGTTTCTTCATGATAAATTCACTCTATCCTTCCTACTCGAGCTTGGGAACATTACCAAACTCAAAGGGAGGATGAGTGGAAGGATCACTCCTGAGCTCCCACCCATTTCCTGTTGCTAAGGAAACCACTCCCTTTGTACATGCTCAGAATAGCAGGTTCCTTTGAATCCTGCCTTTCAAGCTCTATTTTTTTTTTTAAGCGAACGTATAGATATATAACCCATATTTTGAAATGGACACCAATTTATTGTTTGTTTCTACTGTTTGGTGAAGATGTCTCACCAGTTAAAGGATGATTTATACTTGCAGATAAAAATGCTGGAGCAGACAACTTCTTTGGGTTGTTTTCTGTACTGTAAAATCTACAGAGCATTCCAATCCACAAATGAGTCGGTACATCTAAGATATCACTGTGGCCTGTAAATATGTATTGCTTAGCATTGGCTCAAGTAATTTATAATTTTGATATGTGATGGGACTGGGAACAATCATACTTAATTACTCCATAGTGACACTTATTATACATTAAAATAGTTGCTGAGAGATCCTTCGCTGAGACAATATGCATCCTCTTTCTTTCGCGTAAAAATATTGTAAAATTTCCCCAAATTTGCTTGTTTAACATGTTGTGGAAGAACTGGCTCAAATACTAGATTTCAATAAATTGGCTTTCAAAGATAAAAGATGAGAATTAGAGTTCTATTAAACCACAGTGATTGCTGTGTATATTCGCCAGCCATTAGCAACAGCATGTGTGGACACTGGCCATAAATACTGGCTGATTTCATAACTTGGATGGTAAATGCTATAATTATATGTTGTAATTCACATTATACAACTGAGAATCATAGCCCAGTCTGCAGCTTTATTACCACATTCTCATTAATGTCCTGTTTATTTGAGATCTTCCAAAGAATTCCTTTGAGCACCCATCATGATATTTTTAATCGTACTCTTTATATCTCTTCAAAATGTTTTGGTCCTGTCTGACACACTTTGATGTGCATGATGCCCTGAAACCATAGATTACAAACCCAAATTACATCACCGCAAAGTTAAAATGGTTTTGATTACTGTATCTATAAAATAATTTCCTTCACTTCGTTATGTCTATTCAGTGATTATAGCTTCTAATTGTTTCAATTTCAGTTCTAGATAAAAGTATACTCCTAAGCATTGAATTGGCTTATTTAATTGACTTCTACAATTGTGTACTATTATGCTTACTTATTTGACTTGTCTAATGCTTGCATTCTAACAGCCATTGACATAATGCCACATTCCCTGCAGAGACAATATTGTTTTATGCATAAAAAGAAATGTAAAAGCATAAACATGTTTTAATTTCAAGGAGACTATTTCGCTGATAATAAGAATACATAATTTAGTTTGCTCACTGCTTTTCTTACTTTAGTTGTTCAATAAAGATATTCGTTCGGTAATGTTAAGCATTAATTTTAATGTACTAAAATTATATCTTTGTATTCGCCTGTTACAATTTGGGGGCATACACAGGGCTTCACACGGCCGCTTCTTATCAGCTGGTTAAAGAATTGATTTAAAATTTCAATATTTGATACTATTTCATTCCTCAGAGACCCATATCCATTTTTATTTCATTAGTCAGCAGTGTATCGGCAGTTTGATTTTAAAAACAAAACAACCGCTTTGGTTCATCAGTTTTATGTTTTGCCTCTGGTAGTATAATGTTCAATGGCTTTTGTTGGCTTATTGCACTTTAATTAGCATGATGCTGTGTGCCTTTAGTAGCGTGCTGCTACGCTACCCTTAATTGAAATCTTTCTCTTGCGTCTGTGATCACCGTGTCACCTTGATGCCTGGGAGTGCTGTTATTGCGGAGTGCGTGCTGGTGTTGCATTAGCCCTTTGAAGCTGCGGAGTTTGATTAGCAGGATTAGATGAGCTGCTGAAGGGTGTCTGACTCTCAGCTCTAGTGTCTTCAAATGCCTTTTACAAATTACCTACTTACCTTAATACTATAAATATGCAGATACTTAAATACCACTTACTATATAAAGTGAAAATTTATAGTGGAAATTTGATTTAAAGGTCACGGCTTCAGCATGTTTGATAAAAAGGTCATCCCCAATTTTGAACCCAATGGAAAATGGTTTAAAAGCAAGAAAAGGCATATGAAATCTTCTTTCCTTACTATCCCCCGTTGACTGTAGAATATTTACACACCACTTTCTAAGTGGTAGTTCTTTCCTTTTTGGGTTTTCTCTGTGCTTTTTCTAACATACTAGTACATGCTTTTAAGAGTCCTCAGAATGCTCCTAGAGGGTGATGGGATTAAACTTTTTCTACAATTAGGTCAAAAAGAAAATAATCAAAGGTGGAGAACAAACAAACATTTTAACGAACGTGCAGGCTTCCTTTGTCAAAGAAAGAATTTTACAAAAATAAAATTATATTCAAATAGAGAACAAAAAACAAAAATGAAACCAGAAACATCACGCACCTTAAAGGTTGGCACAGAAGTAATCACCAGACAGAAAGCTGAGAGTTTAACCGTGGCTCGCCGCCACGGAGGCTTGGAGGATTATGGAATAAGGAAAGTTTGAAGATTGATGTAAGAAGATTTTCAAAGATACTGGGTCCAGAAACAACTGCTTCCCCTTAAATATTCTTTTTTAAATGGATAGGAAAATATACGGTAGGGAGGAAAATAACGTTGCTAGAGAATTGTCCCCTTTCCTTTAACAAAGCTTAAAGCGGTCAGTATATAATTCGTTACGTTCTGAAGAATTTCCTGGTCAGAGAATTGCTGGGCCATTCCCATGGCCTGCAGGTGACCAATGGGTCCGAAAGGGCTGTCTCTTTAGGGATCTGGGTGGCACCTGGGGTTGGAACTCAAGAGCATGAGTGGCAGGAGAGAATCCTGCAGCAAAGAGCTGGAAATAAATAGACTTACAGTTAACTGTGTTTTCTGATGATATGGCTGTAAATTATTTTCTTCTTCTTTGTGGACAAATCTATAGTGTACAAATTTTCTAAAATGACCAGGAGTATTTTTGTTATCATATTTTTCTTTAAGTTGTTTGAGTCATTCATTAAAATGGGTGGCTCCAGAAGCAAATGCCCCTACATTTTCACTACTAAACTCTTTATACAGAGAAGGTGTCAGCTTTATAAACCAGCTGGTAATCTTAGCTGAAGCATTAGTTTAAAGTTGCATGTATGTGATGTCAGTTAAAATATGTGTGACTTAAATTAAAATTTGATGTTTCAATTGAATGTTTTATAAGCATATTGTGTGGAAAAAAACATTTCCTAATTTAACATGCTAGCCATCATATATACAATTGCAGTGAATTATTTGTGAAAACTGTTAACACTTTTTGATACAACCTTTAGTAGTAATGATAGCGAAGATATTAGTAAATAAAATAATGATGCAGAGAAATCTTGGCCATCTTATCTGGGTGAATGTATACTAAGTTTTTAAAAATGACATAAATTTCTTTATTATAACATAAAATGAAAGATTCATAATATATTACATGTGTATGTGTATATACACGTACATATGTGTGTATAAACACATATAATCTTACAAAATGAAGATATTAGGATAATCAATACAGAAAAACATATTAGGTTGAACTACATGAAACTGTCGTCTTTGTAGATCTATGTGTATATATAGTAGGTTGCGATTTAAAGAAAAATTGGTTTCTGCTTCTACGAAAGAAAGTATAACCCAACATTAAGTTTTAAAGTCTTCACAATATATCTACTAAAATACTGAAGATTATTTCTTGGAAATGAATATTCTGACCAATTTGAATATACTAAAATAAAAATATAGGCTAAATTTAGAAAGTTGTTAAATACTTTCTAATGTTCCCTCAAGTGGAACATTTTCAAATAAGAAGGTAAAGAAGTTTAATTCTTTTTTTATTTGTGTAAACTAATGCTCATTTAACATTTTATGTTGCTGTCTATAACCTTACAAAAATATTAAAACTTACTTCATATGAGTCATGAATCTTCAAATTCTAAAGCGCCAAATTTATGATAAAGAAGCTAGTGTGCCATACTATTTCAAATATCTGAAAAGTCAGAATATTGAACAATATGAAATGTCCTATTTTATCATTTTTTGGCATACGAATACCACAGTTTGCTAACCTAACTGACAGAAACAGTAAGAAGTTTCTGAGCAGGATTAAGGGGCAGGAATTCCAAGTGTATAGGAAATGCGAGAATGTGCCACATGGTTCAAAAATCTTTATATGGTTAATACTGATTGAGTTGCATGAACGTTCCATTCCAATACCTGATCATTTTAAGTTAAAAGTAAAAAAATAAATAAATAAATAAATAAAAACCCAAGACAACTACCAACAAAATCTACACCTTGCCATGTCATATTCAAACCTTAGAAAATCAAGATAAAATATATCTTGAAAGAAGCAAGAGAAAAAGAACAAAATGGAAAGAAGTTCTGCTTTACATAATTTATACTCTAAAAGGTATAAATGGAGATTAAGAACTCAGAATGAGAAAGTTGGACTTGCAAAAGGCTGACAGCGTGTAATGAAAACAATTACTTAAATGGAATACAAAGTTTAAACATATATTTTAATGGCATTATAAGTTGGATGTTAAAGGAATGATTTAATAGGTAACATGTTAGAGGGAGAAAGGAGAAACAGGGCTGTCAACACCCCCAGATTCGATTCACACATTAAAGAAGGAGGGAATTAGAGTAACAAACTAATATCTTCATCTTCTATAAGGGGTTTTAAAATAATTGCATCGTTCTTTACTTAAAAATTAGAGAAATTTCAATTTTTAGAATATTGATTACTTAGTCCTGATTATATAAATGCATGTGTATGGTAGAAAACTTTAAATGGAGACCATTAAAGTGGGGGCGGGGAGGGTTAACAAAACAAAACAAAACACCACGAGCAACCAAAATCCCAGGTCAGAAAAAAAGAGAATGCCAATGTGCATCTTCATTTTTATCCAGCACAAGGACACTTGTACCCACACTTAAGAGAAGTCCCCATACTATATATAGCTTGTTTTCCTCTATCAGTATTTTGTAAACTCTAACTCTATATATATATTGAGTTACATTTTCATATTAATCCAGAATTTAACAGTTATTACTCATATGTAAGCAAAGATTTAAATGTTCTAGATGATTTAATATTTTAAAGGAATTATTTTATAACTTTATAAAAAGCATTTATTTAATAAACATTAGGAGGATGCATTCATGTAATTCAAAAATAAAAATAAGATTTAAAAATAATATTAAGCATATTAAAAGGTCTTTCCTCTTCAAACCTCGTCCTAATTCTATCCATACCCAGACACATACATGTAATTAGACTTTAAGATTGACTAGAAAATGTGAATAATTTCTGAACACATTGGCTTGAACTTCCTTCATAAATGATAGAAGTAAAATATGCATAATTCTGTCCCTGACTGTTAACACTCAAAATTATTTTTTCCATTTTTTTCATATAGTTTCACAGAGAGCATCCTCATTCTGTTTTACAGATGCACAGAATTTCGATTTCGTCGTGTGGTTGCATTTAATTTATTTAACCAGTCCTCTGCTGGAAGACATTTAGGTTGTTTCCAATATTCGTTACTATAAAATGTTGCAGTAAATAACCTTATGTATGCATGATTTTATGTGTGCAAGATGTATACCTACAATTAGATTTGCTGTGTCAAAAATTAAAGACTTATTGTGGTGATGATTTCACAATATATACAAATATTGAATCATTTATCTTACACCTGAAACTAATATCATGTAATATCTCAATCATACCCAATAAAAAGTAAGATATATAAATTTATATTGTGGTAGATTGACCAATTGTCTTGCATAAGTTTGGTGACAGATAATACTCTAATTAGAGATGTCTTGATTTGCTTCATTCTCCAATACAGCGACAGCTCTGTCAGATCTTTGACTTGTTGCCAATTCTGTCTGGTGAAAACTGCCTACTCACTAAATTTTAATTCACGCTTGAACCTATTTCATAACTTTAAAAGCTGTTTGTATTTCCTTTTTTGTGAGTTCTTTATTCATATTATTGTCTTTAGTTTTTGGTCTTTTTCATAGTAGTTGTCAGAAGTCGATAACATATTAAGATTTATTTAAAATATAAATTACAATATCTTCTTTCAGTTCATCAACTGCTTTTTGACATTGTTTATCTTGTTTCAATTTTTTTTTTGCTATGAATATAAGATTTAAAATTTTGTGTAATCATGTATAACATCTGGATTTTGTTAAATTTTTAAAATGGCGATAATAGTTCTTACATTTTTCTAATATAAGTAGGATGCCCTTAGTATAACTTCACTAAATTTGATGTTCGGTTTGAGATTGATACAATTCTATCTTTTATTATATTAAGGAGCTATTTATTATTGTTTTAGTAAGTATGTTTCTTTCATGTACATTGTTGAATTATGTCAACTTGTTTAATTTCTAAAGTGATAGTCATGTACTTTTCATACCTCTTTCTCATTGTGAGGCTTTGTAAGTATTTATAGAAAGACTTAAATATTTTCACACATTTTTCCTCTGAAATTATTTTAATAGCATTACAATTAGCTTTTATTTAATGGCTTAATAGTAATTCTTTGGAAATATGTGATCTTGATCTTTTCAGGTAAGATGGATCCATAATGACTATTTTTAATATTTATATAAATATGTCTGATTTTTATAGTTTTTACAAATTATATTTTCCTAGGAAATTGTCCATGTTATTTTATTTGGATTTTAAGACGTAGCTTGGAAGAGATGAACGAAATTGTTCTTTATAATTTTTAAAATTATTTTTCCATCAATTAAAATTTTTGTACTTGTTCTATTTATTTTTTAGTTCTCATATTTTTTAAAGAATTTTTAAAACAATACAAAATAATTATAAATTGTTTTTGTTTTTTATTCTAATCATTAAATTAATTTCTTTCTTTTATTCTTTATTTTTAGTTCTTACCTCCTCCCTTCTTTTCTCCCTCCCTCCTTCTCTTTCTGTCTTTTTCTTTTTCTTTTCTTTTTTTTTTCTTTTTTCTTTCTCTTCCCTTTTCTTTCTACTGCTAAATATATGACCCTTGTGGCCAGGTTTTTGGTAGTTATTTGCTCATATGTTCCTTTATTTACGGTCAAAATGTATTCTGAAATTGTTTCTTCAAGAAGGGCTAATGGAAACTTCTTGCATTCTTTCATGTTAAAAGCTTATTTTAACCTGGATGCTTGAAGGATAACAGTGCTGAAAACTCCTCGTGTCACACTTTTCATGTCGAAGACTCTTGCAGGTAATATTCCATTGTCTTCTAACACTGAAATTTTCTATGGAGAATTCCGAGATAAACCAGCTATTTTTCTTGCAAAAAAAAAAAAAAGTGATCTGATTTTTTTTTTAAATTTGGGTTACACAAGGAAGTGTGTTTTTATCTTCAAACTCTAAAAACATCTTTAGGATGTAATGTGGTATGAACTATTCTGAGGAAATCTGCCCTGACATATTTTGTTCACTCACAACTTGCATATTCAATTCCTTTTGTTGTTGTTAAGAAATAATTATATTTTCAAATACTCCCTCTCTTCTTTTATTTAGGTTTTTATTTTTTCTGTGGGTGGGACTCCATGACATAAATCTTAAATCTTTTTTGTCTGCTTTATTCATCATTTTTCTCTTTTTATTTTATTTTTATATTTTTAATTTTGCTTTCATTTTTATGCCCTTTTTTTTTCATTTCTATTTGCTACGTTCCTTTACTTTGCTTTTCTCAATATTTATTTTCCCATGGGTGCTTTCGGTTTTCTCTCTCAATCTGTAAAAGGTTTTTTTTTTTTTCTTACTTTTACATCTGAGATTTGGCAGCTTGTGTTTCATCTCTTATCAGTTTACAGATTTATTCACAGAAATTATTGCTGTTTTAAGATTTTAAAAACTTTATTGCAAACTGGTCATAATTTTCATCTGCTTTAGAATAAGAACTTTCTCTGGTAAAAGTCTTACGCTCTTATATTTTGCTGCCCTCCCCCCTCCTTTTTTTTTTTTTTTGACTTTTTATTATAGTATCTTTGTATGAATGGTGTAGAAGATGGAATTCTAAAAAGGCCTTCAGCGACCTGCACCCTTATAAAACTTCTCCTCTTGAGTGCAAAAGGAATCTCTGCCATACCTGTAATCAATAATATCTGGCAAAGATAAAGGGGTTTTGCAGATATAACTAAGCCTCCTGATAGTTGATTTCGAGTCACTTAAAAGAGAAACTAACCTGGGATGACCTAACTGAATGAGTTTTTAGCAGGTGGACTAGGTTCTTAGTGGAGACAGATACTATCCTGCTGCTACCAACACCTGAACTGGCCTTGGGAAAGGGCCCCAATCCTCCAGTGAGACTGCATCGCCGGCTGACACCTAATTTCAGACGGGTTAGAATTAGCTAACCTCTGTCCACACTCCCGAGCAACGGAAATTGTCCAATAACAAATGTAAGTTCTTCTTGCTAAGTTTGTGGAAATTTGTTACGCAGCAATAGAAAACGAATACAAACGGTATGCTTGTTCTGTACATGTTACTTATCATTTAATTTTCCGTACTACATTTCTAAGTTCTTCCTGAAGGCCTTCCTTCTTTTTGAGAAAACATAGACGCGTACTGCTTGTGACCAATATGGCTCACCCCATCGCCCCCTTGGTAGCCTTGAATCTTCTGCGTTTATGAACAATGTTGGCCTCAGAAAAATCTGCCAGCATCTGGCATTTCGCTCCTGGGACTGCATCCATTATCAATCAGTGTGCATAATTTTTACATTTCAAGGGATAGTCTTTTCTTCATAGGAGGTACAAGGTTGCTGCCGTGTTCTGAGGGCTTCCACTAGTGAGCCATGTTGTCACCCTCTACCTTCATTTCTTTATTTCATCCCGTGCCACTGTTTTCTCATCTCGACTAATATTGACCAACTGGAATGGTCCTTAGAGAATATATCTTTCTCCTAAATTAATGTAAATTATAGTTTCCAAGGAGTTCCCTCCGTTACTCGTTTTGTTCTTTGAATGGTGTCCAGAAGAAGAGAGAGCAGCTGATTTATGCAGTTCATACTGACAACCAGTGATCAATGTTTGTTAATAATGATTTTAAGTGAGAATAAACACTCTAATATTTGCTGCTGTACATTTTCACGTATAGTCCATATAAAGTCCTAGCCCTAAAACAGTGCTATGTTTAAATAAACATAATTTCAATAACGGCCAACTTATTGAAGCATGTGTAAATATCTTCTGATGTCTCTTAAGTGGCAGTACATGGCATAGTCTCCTCATTTCATCCCCTTTCCCTGCCTATCTAATACGGGACCTTGCAAATCTCTCTCCTGCAATTCCTCGTCAGCCCATGATCGATTTTGTAATCTATCTATCTATCTATCATCTATCTATCATCTATCTATCTATAATTATCTGCTCCTTGTAATTTTCTCTCCTTTCTAATAATAATAATTATAGACTTCCTGGCATTTCCTGCTCTTCCTCACTGTACATTCCCTTTATTCTACAAAAGAAAGACCAGAAAAAAGAAGAAAAAAAAAAAAGTAGAATTACTCATAATAGTAGGGAGCGAGAGAGAAAAGGCCTAAGAATATTTGTTTATATTTTTATCCATCAAGCATATGTTGCTTGTACACAATCTTTTATTAGGTGTCTGATATATCTACGTGTGTAACATGACTCACTTTCTGGATAGTACCTCCTAGGTGTATATTTTAATCTCTAGTCCCTTTACCATTCTCTATGGCTCTAGAAAGTTTCTCCTTTTTCTCTTTCCTATATTTGCTCCCTCTGTCTCTTTTACCCTCATTTCCAGTTTCATAAGTAATTCTTCACACGTCTTTGGGTTTCTCACCCTTTCACCTCACAGTGCGAAATTACTCTTCCTCCCCTCCCAGAAAATGACTTTTATCTTTCATCTCATACCTTTGGCGTTCATTTCCTGTGGGGTTCCATCACAAACAGGCAGCAGGTGATATTAACTGTTTAAAACCCATGGAGGAAAAAATAAAATAAAATAATAGGCATCCGTTGCCATAGTTGAATGTAGATCTACACATTCACTTCGGGTGCAGTAAATGGTCACAAAGAGAAGTCCATTAGTTTTCTGACGTGATGATTTGCTTTATCCAACGTTAGCATATTAAAAAAACGAGGTAACCTAAAACACACTACTGATTTTCTTTTTTAGGATTTCTAGCTATACTGGCAAGGATCAGACTAACCAGGGTGTGACTTTGAAACAGATAATGTTAGTATCAGGCGACAAATGTTCTAAGTCCCATTTGGAATTTCCATTGGACATGAAAATACCTTTCTAAAACCTTCTTGGTGTCTAGAATCTTTGACTGCTAAAGCAATGTCCTAACACTGCTGGTTTGAGTTTTTTATGGGCCATTAAGTTGAGTGCAAAAGTCATAAATTATCTGTAAAAGCTACCCAAATTATAGCTATCTGTGGTTTTTCGATAAAGGCCAAGAATGTGTTTTAAAAAAGCATACCCCATAGCATGGAAACAGCCAACCATGAAAAATATGCCTACTATCCTACTTGTTTAAAGTTTTCTGAGCCACTTAAATGTTGCCACCGAATTCCTCTTCGACAAGAAATTCCTCCTTCATACAGATTGATGATAAATATTGCCAATATTCTCCTTACTTACATGTTCGAAAGCGTATGCCAGCTAAGAAAGAGAAATCTCTTGTTTTGTTTCGTTTTGGGGTGAACCAGAAAAAGCATTTATAAAAAACAAAACAAAACAATTATTCTTTCAACTTCATAAGACCATAAAACTCCAATCTACCTGAGTTAAACTAATACAGCTGAGTCTCATTAATATGCTTACCCAGAACAGTCAAACATCAAAGACAGAAACATCTGTATTCTAAATCAGACTTTATTTTATTTAAGAAATAAAAATTATGCAGTTCTTTTCATTTTTGAAGTCTAACAAATTTCCTGAGTCCCAATGCTTTGTGAGTTATGGCCACAGCACCGTCAGCTCTGGAGACGGTAGAGAGAGCCGATAGCAGCCTTTCTTTGCTAATTAGAATAAAAGAGAGTAAAAGTATTTGCTGTTTATACTGTACCCTATTTAAAATTGTTTTTCAATAGGCACCCTCCCCTACATGAAGAGGTTTCTAGAGAAGTTTAACATTTAGGATATATCTTACGTAGATTTAAACCAAAGAAAATACACAACTATTAAAGATGTTTAAATAGGATGTTATATATTATTTACTTGCTTTAAATAGTGCATGAAGCAGTGCAGGACAAAATTGTAGTTTTTGCCCCTAATAATTACAGAAAACCATGATTGCTGTGGATCTGAAAACTGTAACCGTTGTCTTCTAACTGATTTTTCAGCAGAGGGATGCTTCTGCTTTTCACAAAGGGAATACTGAATAGATTGGGATCCAGGCTTCGGCTTGAGGGCTCTCGCGCTCATCTGGTGGTTAACTGAAGTGATTTTATAACGTTTATTAGTTAACAAGTCAGTCGACAATGAGAACGATGAGAAAGCTTTGGGAAGAATACTACATTGAGATCAGGGTTATGTAAAGATGGCTGTGATTCTTTCAGGCTCAGTGTCCATTTAATTTCTACGCTTCATGTGGTATCCTCATTTACAAATCATTGTGATTCATCATCCCAGTCGGCAGTGTATCTGATTCAACTAACCCGATGCTTTTTACAGTTACGTTACTTAAGAATGATTTTGTTCGGAAACTTTTCTGTGGTGACCGCGTTTAAAAACTGAGGATGTTGACAAGGAGAGTTTTGGCAGCAGAAAAACAAAGGACTTTATCCTTCGTTTGGTTTCTCGCTCCCATTTGTGAGCATCATGACTTTTTCTTGCTATCTGTGAACTACTTATGCCAAATAATTTGCTTTAATAAACCAAACATTAGGAGATTTGTTTAATAACATATTGTAAATGTGCTCCAGAGCTCGCTGGCAGAGAGGCTGTAATTACATTGTGGTGCAGCTACGTCTCATTGCCTAACATTTCTCCCAAAATGTCGTGCGTAAAACTGCCACTGTTTATTTGCTCACGATTTCGCCCTTCGGCAGGGCCTGTCCGGACCTCTCCTCTTTATGGTTTGGTTGAGGCAGCTAAACTAGCGATGGAGGACCAGCACGGTTTCATTCACACTCTGGTGTCTCAGACCAGATGGCTGCAATGGACGGGGGCTGGCGGGACCTCCTTCTCTCTCTCTTTGTGGACTCTCATTCCGTAAGGCATCTCTTCCACATGTCTCTCATCAGCAAGGTGACCGGGCTTCTTCCCATGACAGCCAGTGTCCCAGATGGAAAAAGGATAACTGGCGGGCCTCCTAGATCTAAGCCTAGAACTGGCAAAACATCACTTCCAGAATGTTCTGTGTCAGAACAAATCGCAGCTCCGCCAAGGTCCAGGGAGAGGGGACACAGAGGCCATCTCTTGTGGGGTGGAGCCTACGAGGATGGGAAAGGTTTCTGGCAGCCTTCTTTGCACAAGAGCCATCACAATTTGCTAAGAAATAGGTTCATATTATTTAGGTTGTTAATTGAGTAGCCTTGGGTAAACCTCTTCCCTCAACTAACCTTCTCAACTACCTAAAATTCTCAACTGCAAAAAGACCGGTTGTTAATTTTTACTTCACGATGTTGTCGTGATAATTAAACGAGATGATGCCCATACAACACTAAATAAACATTGCCAGTCACATTGTATGTTACAATAAATGAGAATTATTATATAATCATAATGTACAATTCCCATTAATCTCCAAACCATTTTAATATAATGCAGATTTATAGAATTCACTGATTTCAGAGAATAGTCTGGCCAAGTGAGATTTCAGTAAATCCAAACTTTTCATTTGTAGCTCTAAAAAGGTCCGTTTGTATAAGGCTTCCCTCTATATTTTATGTAATATCAAGAACAGTAGGGTTGAAAATTGCAGTATGAAACTGGCAGAGACACTGCTACTTAAAATACTTGCCTACACATTGCTTGGGTAGTATAATTGCTAGTATTAAATTCAACCACTAAACTTTTTCTTCCATGGTTAACTATAAAAAGCAGAATTAAGAAGACTCTTTTAAAAAAGACGTCCGGACAGTATTGTAAAACAGAACATAAGAGATCCTATGAGTACTTTTCTACAAACCAACTACTTCTGAATAAATCCATGTCTACAAAAGATGTGAAAATACTCTTCTTACAAGATACACATTACAGCAGAAGACTGAGGTCCCATGAAGTCAGAAAAGAAGGATCCTCCATTGAAATACAAATGTCCATTTTAATCTCAGGATTTTCTACTGTCCTTTTTCCCCTAGGGAGAAGTCAGAACTTTGTTTTCCTATGCCTCAGGGAAAACTAGATTAAAAGCAAAAACTGATAGAGGGTAATCTCTATTCCTGTCTGTTAAAAAAGCCACGTATGGCGAATTTTACGTGGCATGCCTTGAGTGGGAGGAGAGGGAAGAAAATAAGAGTGAGTTGGGAGAGGGTAATATTTTAGCCCAAATCGGGAAGAGGCAATATCTGGATTCTCTTTGCATCTGCACTCAACCCGAGGAGCCAATCTGAAATTCCTACTGAAGAGCAGCCTGAGCAGAGCCGAGAGACTCTGCCCGGTCCTTGTGCGTGTACACTCCAGGACGAGCTGCATTGTGCTCCATGGATAAGGAATAACACTGAGTTTCCTTTAAAGGAGAACTTCTCACGAAGGAAAAGGGACTTGAATACAAATCCAAGGCTTAGATGATTTGGGGCGACGCTGATTTGGGCTCAGCGTAGCTGAGGTTTGAAGCGCCCTCTGCGTACCGGGACGCGTGCGTGGGAAGAATGGCCCTGTATGCGAGCGAGACGGAAGGGCGGAGCATGAGATGCTGAGTCCCCTGCCACTCGCAGGGAGCTGTCCCAGAGGCCACGTGCTGCTGCAGCAACGGGCAGTGCCATTCAAGGCACCAGGTCTCAGCGGCAGTAGTGAGCTTCCAATCAGATTCTCTCTCCCGTCCTAAGTCTCTGCACCAAATCAGCCCACTAATACAATAAAATAAAAATATAACAATGAAAATGTAATCTAAAATTGGTGTATCACATAAAGTGTCAAAATGAACTCTTACTGAGTCCTTATTGATATGTACTAATTTTTATCTTCATTTGAAAGTTGAAGATGCAGATTAAAGAAGTTAGGTCACTAGCTCAAGGGAATACACAATGTGGAAAAGTTAAAATTTGAACCCAGATTTTAAAAACACCATGATCTACCAACTTAGCTACCTTATAACATTTATTAAAAATCATCTGATAATAGACTTGAAAACCGCCTATCGATATCACGTAAAGCAAATAATGAACAAAGTTTTATATTTGATATTGTCTAATATAGGTAAATAGGTATTTGTGTGTATGTGCAAGATGAAACCAAGCATTTTCCTATTAGATCTAACTCTTTATCCTTAGGCAGTAGTACATAGTAGGCACTCAATAAGTATCTGAGTTGTTAAATTAATGTGTATGTAGGATTCTTTGTAACATATAAATAAATACTTCTCTAGCAGATTGGCAGGGAATATGCAACCATGTTCTTATCGGTGTTTATATCAGAGTTATTGAATTATGGAAATTATAAGATAAACACAATAAAATGTAGGTGTACGAATAACATAGGTGTGTGAAGAAAATTCACAAGGCTACTTAAATGTCTGATTTCCACTATGTTTATGCTAGAATAATTTATTGTGGCTGCGACATTCAACATAGCTAATCTGAAATCTCTGATGGGACACATTATTAATTAAACAATGTCAAGCAAGTAATACAGTCTGTCCAAGACAGAATCTTCAACTATAGAATTAGACACTACAGTTGACCTTGCAGTATTTGGGAGAGAATTAGAACTGTGTGTAACAGGCTGGTTACATTGCCTAGTAGAGAGCTAGCTCTCAATAAGTGTCCTCTACTACTGCTACTTATGACAAAAGTTAACTCTTCATACATATGACGTATATGTAGCTATTTACAATAATAATAGATTTGAAGGCCTCCATGAGAAGGACTCTCGTCTTGAGCTAAAGAGTTAATTTTTCATTTTCTTTCAGTATTCAACTACATACTGTTTCTGAATGTGTACTAACTACTGATTCAGTATCCCTCACCAACTGAGAAATCTGAAATAATACACAGTGTTGAGAGTGTATGAAAAAATTATACTACTCTTTGTTAAAAAATACCACTTTAAAATATATTTTATAAGTCCAAAGCCAGAAATAAACATTTATAAAAAGACATGGTCTATTTACATCATCACACGTGGAGTCAATGTCTCCATTTTAATAATTAAAGAGTCAGGTAACTTCATGTGCTCATTTGAATGTTTAGTGTCCTGATCTGACTGTGTTATGATTTAAATATGTGGGGAAACGGTTTATTTTACAGGCACTCATTTAATTCCATCTGACATTTCACATTCCTGTGTATGCAATGCATTGACTTGGACTATGTGATTAATAAACTGTATCTAGTGTTTGCTCTATATCCTATTATTGTTTAAGGCAGAAAAGGAAATTAAATGCCTCAAAACCTTTCACCTTTGTGATTTTGTAACTTATGCTTTAGAAGAGAGTAGGTTTTTGGTTTTTTTTTTTTTTAAGTTTAAACTTAGTTTCTGAACTGCATATCAGCTGCAGCTCACATATCTATTAAGAAATAGAGTAACGTGCTATAGATTAACCAAATGCATATGGAACCCACCCTTTCTGGTAGTTATAAGTTGTAAGTTGCAGTGCTCTGACTTTGAAATTCTAAGATTTCAGGTACAATTGTGCCCTAATTGCAGGATTGTATTGCTTTTTTTTTTTCTTCATTTTAAGCTTCAGGAATAATCAGAGATAATTATACCAAAAAAAAAAAAGGAGACATTCTCTGTTAAAAATATTACCAAATTTTAAACATATGATATGCTTCTTATCCAGATCTATACTCTCAAGTCCTTGAATACTTAAATCAATGAAATGTTAAAGCAGTTACTTGTCTTTTTATGTGTTTTGATTTATAAAAAGCTGCCTTAAATTAAGGAGTGGCATCTTGCCTAAGAAATAAGAAAGATCAGATAAGCTCAATGGGCAGATAATTCAGAGCTGATGAGCTTCAACTGATTAAGAAACAAATAAATAAAACACAATAGCAGTAACCACAACAGCTAAGGATAATAAATCACACTTAAGCACATGGAAGCAAAACACACATTCTAGTCTATTTGTGTAGGTCCATCAATGAAAAGTATATTCTCCAGACTTTGTGTGCAATTGTAAACATCAAAAAAAATCCTGGATTTCAGAAAATTAATCCTTTCTGAGAGTAGTTTTATTAACTGTAGTCCACAGTATGGATTATGAAAAATTGATTTCATGTGTCTCACAGTGACTTTTATAAACTTTAAGAAAGAGCCCAGCAGAGTTAACCAACTCTGCAAAGTGATGAACTGCATCCTAAGTTTCCTTGTCTGGAATGGCCTTCCTCATCTTACTCTTTGTCCCCTCAGAACCCAGGGTCCTGGTAAATAAAGTTCCCCTCCTTCTGTGGGGTTTTCCTCAGTTACACTAACATAGGACTGCCTATTATAGAACTTTCCTGAGACTTTATTACATACATGATGCCTGGGACTCATACATAGTCAGGACTTGATAAATATGTTCCTTTAAGTTTATATGAACAAATATATTTTTGGAATACAGGAAGAAAGTCGTCCTTTATAGAGTCCAAATGCGGTCTTGCTCCGTTACTCCAAAGACTGTCATGTGCCTCTCCTAGAATCTGTGGAAAAGGACTCAATGTCATTTTTGTGGTTTTTCTGCCCAAAATGCATGACCTAAATCTAATAATGAAAAAATATCAGACAAATCCAAATTGAGGGACGTTCTAAAAAATAAATGGCGTGTTCTTTTTGAAAATGTCAAGATCACGAAAGAGAAAAAATTCAAATTAATAGAAAAACTGAGAAACTGATTCTAATTAAAAAATATTAGACATGATAACTGAATGCATCAAGTGACTCTGGATTGGAGTACAGGTCAAGTTAAAAATAAACAAACAAAATTTGTAGTGAGAGAAATTGTGATGTTTGTATCAAGTATAGAGCTTTGCTAATAGTATTGTGTCATGAAAATTTCCTGATTTTAATAATTATAATGTGGCTCTGTAAGGGGATATCATGGGTTTCATAAATAAACCTTAAAGTATTTAAGGTAAAAGCTCATCATATATACAAGGTACTTTCAAATGGTTCAGGAAAAATGTGTCAGGGTGGAGTGTGGAGAGAGACAAAGACAGAAAGATAAAGCAAATCGGTAAATGTTTGTGTTGGGAATCTGGGCAACGGGCATACGAAAATACTTTAAACGAGTTTTTCAATTTTTATTGTCTGAAATTGAATAAATATAGAAATATAAGTAAACGTTGATAAAAGCAAGCTAAGTTTCACTCCCCTCTTTCCTATTTACCACACGTGACTTAAGAAATAAATCGCTCTTCTTAAGGCACTTGACCACTGTCATGTCCCTGCCTCCATTACAACCACCCACAGTCAGATTTACAAATAAAAGACAGGCATGTCAGTACTTGCATGCTTCTATAACTCTGACATTCACGGGGGACCACTATGGGCTGGGCTGTGTGTGCGCATTTGTGCTTGTAAATATGACATGATTCCATAACGGCTCATGAGCTGCACAATTGAGGCTCATTCACTGCACAAAACACAATATTTAATGCTGAGTGATGGCTATTGCTTTGAGGCCCAGGCTGGACATCCTCCAGAAACCTATATTCTGTTTGTTTGCTAATTACCTAAAGAAATATCTAAATCCCATCTATATTCTGTTTTTATTCATTTTAAGCTCAAGAAAAGATGGTCTTCAGAAATCTAGTTACTTTGTTGTATTTAGATTGCGTTCACTGTATATTTGTTAATGTAAAAGCAATATGCCTATGAAAAACGAGTATATAATTTTTCTGGAAAACTACAGTCTTAAAAATTGGAAACAACGAGCTCACCATAAACTAATAAATAATATTTTACTTTGAAAAACAGCTCGGTTGACATTGTTCAGTATGTTTTCCAAGTCTGAAATAATAGATGATATGCTAAAATGTCAGAAATTGAGAAAATTAGAATTTAGGAGCATTTCAGAAGTCACTTTGAAGCAAAGAAAAAAAATTTTATAAAATGAAAATTATTTAGATACTTATTTTTACTAATATATACTTTGCTTAAAGTAAGGTTTACTTTGGTTTGGTTCAGAAGGTTTAGTTCCATACTGACTGCTCTTTTAATGCTTAGTGTACCTTAAATTTAATATTTATTTACAAAGAAGTATAGATTTCTATGTTTCCTAAAGCATGTAAGCAAACCTCATTTAATCATAGAGTCTCATCAGGTGTAAAGGCCTAATATTCCACAGAAATTCTGTTTTTTTGGAATGTTTAATTTTTATGCTTTTTGAAATTGTTTTTTTCTTAATTCTGCATTTTAAATAGCTTTTTTTTTACACAGATATATTTTAAATAATAGGTTTCATGTAATAGTTGCCAATAGCAAGAATAAATTCAACGGTTTATCTCAAGCAGCTTTTTAAAATTGCAGTCCAGTTTTTTATTTCTATACATCCCCAGTCTTCTAAATCTAAGGAGAAACTCATAAAAAAAAACCAAAAAAAAAAACAAAAAAACATTGTCGAAAATCACATTATAGTCTGTTCTCACTTTAGAAAGACCAATTTTTTGAGAAGAGTTCTTCTTTGTAACTTTGAAAAGAACTAAACTCCCAAAGCCAGTGTTATACAGGATAAGAATCAGAAGTGCAAGATCTTCAAACACGTAATCATAAACACTATCATTGATTTTCATTTGAACAATACATACCATTTTATTTTATGAAGCCTATGTTTTGATAATAATTTTCTTTCGGAATACAAAATAAATGCAACTTGCTGAATAAATTCATTTATTTCCATGGAAAAGAATGATGGAGAATATTCAAATACTTCATCTAAAAATGATTCATGAAATATTTGTGCCAAGCCCATTTTTATCACTAGGAATACAGCAGTGAATGAAACAGTCAAACATCTCTGCCACCATGAAACTTACATTCCATGGGAAAAATCCAAAATTAAAAAAAAAAAAAATTAATTACAATAAACATGTTAGATGACAATATGTTACAGAAAAAAAATGCAGGAGAAGAAGATATGGATTAGAGGTCTCAGAGTGTGAAAATTTTCAGTAAGGCTGTGAGCTTGAACCTCATTGAAAAGGTGGGTTTAGCCAAGACCTACAGAAGATAATGTTTTGCAAATATCTTCTCCCATTCTGTTAGTTGCCTCTTTGTTTTTTTGATGATTTCTTCTGCCGTGCAGAAGCTTTTTTAGTTTGATGTAGCCCCATTATTTGAGTTTTGCTTTTACTTCCCCTTCCTTTGATGTTGAATTCATAAAATCCTCTCTAAGACCAAGGTCCATTCGGTTTGGTACCTATGTGTTCTATGCATTTTATTGTTTCAGGTCTTATATTTAGCTATTTGCTCCATTTTGAGTTAATTTTCATGTATGGTGACACATGGAAGTCTAATTTTCCTTTTTTTCAGAGGCCATAACTGGTGTAACTAGTAGCTATTGCAGTAATCCAGGAGAGCAAAAATAATAACATGGTTTGCTGTCGTAGTAGTAGAGGAAGACAAAAGAGCTAAAAACGTGCATGTATTTCATATGTAGAATCAAAAGAATTAGTTGACAGGTTGGATGTGATGTGTAGAAGAGAAGAGCCAAAAATAATCCCAGGTGTGGCCTGAGTAACTGGAGAGGTGGAGTTTCTATTCACTTAATTGAAGGAGAACGAGGGAGAGACAGGTTTAAAGGGAAAAACTGGAAATTCAGTATTGATCATTGCAATTTTGAGATGATTAGATTCCCAAATAGTGATGTCAAGTAGGTAATTAGCTACAACTTAAGAAGTCTAGATATAAACTTGAAAGTTTTCAGCTCTCTGGTATTTAAAGCCACGAGGCAAGACACTACCACCCATTGAGTGTAGATACAAAAGAGAATAAGATGAAAGACTCACTTCCTTCAGTAGAGGAAGAGAAACCAGACAAGGGGACTGGGGAAGAACCAAGAGGAAAATCCACAAACTGGCTTCCTCAAACCCAGTGGAACAAAGCGTTTCTAGGAAAGGAACACGATGATCTTATCTGATAAGGCAGAAGAAAGAAATGAGAGCTGTCCATTTGACTTAACAGCATGGTGGTCACCGGCGATGTAGTGAGAGCAATTTTGGTTCAGGGTTAGGGGAGATATGAGGAATGCGAAAGAGAGAAAAAGGAGGGAGGAAATGTAGACAGGGAGTATTAAAAATGTGTTTTAAGATATTTATTTATGAAAGAGAACAAATGTGGTTACATAATGGAAGTGTATGTGAGTTTGTGTGTGTTTATTAATGACGAAAATTGAGCAAGTTGATTTCCTAGAGCTGAGCTGGAGATGAAGTCATACATGTCATTATGTTATTGGTGGGAACAATTTCCGAAATGCAAAGGGAGGAAAACTGGGCTGAGCAGGGGAGGAGAAAAGTTAGGGTAGGTGTTGACTTGAATACCTCTCGATATCTAACACGACTCAGCTGGATCCCAGTAGCCAGACGAAATACGACTTCTCAAGGTTTTCTGGCCAAGGGTGTAAGAAAGATTTTTATCTACCGGTTCTTATTTCCCATTAGGATGTTTTGATCAAAATTGACTACCTTTACCTAAATTACCTAGGTTATTGATGCAAATGATGATATATTATGTTTTTATACCTGCAGCAGGGTATTTTTTATTTTGTTTATAAAAATCACTTTAGATCACCATCTCGATTTATATATTTGAGTGTAGTATTGGTTTCTGTTTTCCTTCTTTTTCCTTCATAACTAAAATTCTGTTGCTATTGATTTGGTGAAAAATAATCATGCCGACTTTTGTTGTCCTTCACTTCTGATTTGATTACATATTACCAAAATTGTTTCCTAATAATTAAAATGATTTGTATTTGCATCTACAACAACAGATGTTCAAGTTTTACTTGACTGAATAAAGATACTACTGAATGAGATGGGGTGAGTTCCAGCGACACTCACTGATGTCCTATATTATATATTTTGGCATAGTCTGTTCTAAGATTTTAGCTGCATCTTTAGCAAAAACATACTAGTAGAAGGAAATTTATAAAGCTACACTTCTGTCGTTAGATACTATAGGATCGATCTTTGCCATCTTTGCCTGGGATCATGAGGGAACGATTCCCTCCTACTGTGTTTCTAAGGGATGATAATTCAAACCACATAAATCTTAAGATAATGTGACAGAACCAGAGAGGCAAGAATTTCCTCTTGATTTTTCACTCATCGGCTTGAGCTAGTTTTCTCTGCAGTATTTTAGATTTATATTCAACTTAGAAATAGTTGCTGGTTTTCAATATTTTTTTTCAGACATTCCCCTCCCAATGTTTATAGCTTTAAGGCCTCAATGGTTTCATAGTTAATGGTTCACATAATTGAAAAAGCAGGTACTTTTTTTTCTAGGATGTTTTGTACATTTAACAGTGTCCTTTAATCTTCCCTTGTTTGGATAGTACTGTAGCTAAAACGCTACTTAAAGTTACATGAGAGTGTTTCAAATTTTAAAACAAATTTCTCTATGAAAATTCAAAGTATGTTTCACAGTTCACATTGTTACATTCCACACACCCATTAGGTTGTGGTATTTTTTTTAATTACCGTAAAAATAAAAAAAAATATATTTTTTTAATTACCGTAAAAATAAAATCCTAAAATGCAAATTAATATTTAAGTTATAAGAAAGTGTTAATAGTATAAATTATGTCGATACATGGTTATTTTCTATTGCTAGGTGTGATGTTTATACTGTGATATTTCGAACTGGATTTAGCTGCATCCACATACACACAGACCCATCGCAATATGCATATGTGTAAATAAGATAACATAAATGTCTAGCCTTAACATAACAAAAGACTAAAATCTCTTTATTAAAATTAAACAGAAAGTAAATTAAAGTGTACATAATCCTATCATATTTACGTTTTTTTCCTTAAGAAGATGTGTTCTCATCAATTTAAGTTTCAAATTACCAAAAAGAGATGATGGCTTGCTCATACTAAAATAATTAGGACAGCACGACGGCGATCCGTCCCCGCTGGAGACACCAATTCAATTATAATACATGGAACAGTTCCCTCTGTAAGGAACCTAGACACCAGGTAAGGGGCTCCTGCACCCAGGGAGAGCGCAAAACCAATCGCATCAAAGCTGGTAGAAAAATGTGTGGCCCCCTCTTCCCATGGTCCCTCCCACCGGCAGAGCCCACATAATTGGGAAGGAACTTCCAGTTCCCAGCTTCTCCCTGGGAAAAGAAAGAGCACATTGGACTATGTGTCCAACATTCTGTCTTTTCGGGGGGTTGCCTGAGCGACCGATTTCTGTCCCACCTCTCTCACAGTGCCAGTGGGATCCAGCATACTCTAGATGCCTGGAGTCTGCTAAGAACAAAAGAGCCCAGGGGCCTGCTGCTGCTACAGAGGATGTGTGGTACAGCAGACAGGCTGATATGGCTCAGCGCCTTCTCCCCCAGGGAGAAAGAGAAGAAGGGAGCATATGTCCAACATTTCAGCTGTTCAGGGGTCTGCTGGAAGAACTGGCCTTCGTCTCATTTGTCTCAGAGCATGGACAGGATGCTACATGCTCTAGATACTTGGGAACTGATGCTATAGACTGAATGTTTGTGTTCCTCCAAAATTCATATGTTGAAAGCTAATCCTCAACATAATGGTGTTTGGAGGTAGGGCCTTTGAGAAGTGATTAAGCAATGAGGATGGAGCCCTCATGAATGGCATAAGTCCTCTTACAAAGAAGACCTCAGGGAGATCTCTCATTTTCCTTCATGTGAACATACAAGAAGACAGTGGCCATCGACGACCCAGGAAGAGGCTCCTCGGCAGATGTTAAATTTGTCGGGGCCTTGATCTTGGACTTCCCAGACTCCAGAACTGTGAGAAGTAAGTTTGTTGGGTAAGCCCTCAGTCTCTAGTATTTTTTATTACAGCAACTTGAAGGGACTAAACGGTGCTGAGAATGAAAGTAAGCTCGTGTCACGCTGTTCCTTCAGAGAACACGTGGCACAGCAAACAGTTGCTAAGGTAACAAGAAATTAGATGCTCCGGGAGGAAAGAAAATGGCATATCCCTCTAATTAAAAATCTATGCAGAAGATACGGCCACAGAGAAGTTCTGAAAGGCCCCCAGAATCTCTATCCAGGTCTTTCCGTGTACAACACCAGTCCATGAAGACTAGAAGAAGTGGCTGTTTTCTCTAAGATGTGAATATCAACACAAAGTCACAAGGACTACAAAAACAAGGAAAAATGACCCAATCAAAGAAACAAAATAAATCTCCAAAAACAGACTTAAAATAAACAGAGGTACGTAAGTTATGTGACAAAGAACTCAAAATAAGTCCAAAAGATTCTCGACAAACTCAGAAAATCAATGAATGAATAAAGAAATTCTTCAAAAAAGAAATACTAAATATAAAAAACAACCAAGCAGGAATTTTGGAAGAATGTAATAACTAAACTTAAAAAAAAAAAAATCACTAAAGGGGTTCCGCAGCATATATTATCAAGCAAAAGAAAGAATCAGCAAATTTGAAGACAGTCATTTGAAATTATCCTTTCGAGCTACAAAAAGAAAATAAGAAGGAAAGAGAAGAAAGCCTAAGAGACTTGTGGGATACCATAAAAAAAGATCAATACATGCATTGTGGAAGTCACAGAAGGAGAAGAGAAAGATAAAGGAGAAAAAAAAGCTTATTTAAACAAATAATGGCAAAGATTTGCCAAGCCTGGGAAAGGAAAAGACATCCAAATTCAAGAAGCCTAATATATATTAAATAGGATAAAATCAAGGAAATCATACACAAATTTTCAAAAGTTAAAAGCAGAGAATTTTAAAAGTCACTAGAGAAAAATGACTCATCACAAACAAGGGAATGCCCATAAGACTATCAGTGGATTCCTCAGGAGAAACCTTGAAGGGGTGGGATGATATAGTCACCTATAATAGATACACAAAAACGGGAATCAAATCATGCCACTATAAAAAAAAATCAAAGAAACACAAAGGAAGACAGCAAGAGAGACATAAGAGCTATAAGACAGAAAATCACTAACAAAATGGCCTTAATAAGTGATTACCTATCAATAACTACATTAAATATAAAAGGATTAAACTCTTCAATCTAAAGACAGAGTGGCTAAATAAATTTAAAAATAGAACAAGATTTGAACCATATACTGCTTTACAAGGGGCTCAATTTAGATTTACATACATGGGCTGAAAGCTAAATGATATTTTATACAAATAGTAATCAAAAGAGAGAAGGAATGGCCATACGTATGTCAGACAAAATAGGATTTAAGTCAAAAACTGCCACAAGATAAAGAAAGACATTATATAATGATAAAATGTTCAATTCACCAGCAAGACAAAACCATTATAAACATATATGCACCCAAAATTAGAGCCCCCAAATATTTAAAGGAATCATTGGCAGAAATGAAAAGAAAAACACACAACACAATGATAGTAGGAGATGTCAATACTCCATTTCCAATAATGGATAGAACATCCAGACAGAAGATCAACAAGGAAAGAGAAGACTAGTACAGTAATATAGACCAAACAATCCACAGAGACAAATACATAAACTATACGCAACAGCAGCAGAATAAATATTCTTCCCCAAAACATACAGAATATTCTCTAGCATACATTAGGTTAGGTCACAAAACAAGTGTTAACAAGTTTAGAAATATTGAAGTTTCTTCTCAACCACAATAGAATGAATTTGAAATGAATAGAAGGAAATATGAAAAAAATTCACAAATATGTGAAAATAAAACAGCATACCTATAAACAACCAATTGGACAAAAATATACCAAAAGAATGTTTATAAAATATCTTGAGACAAAGAAAAACAGAAACACAATATAGCAAAACTTCCGGGATGCAGCAAAAGTAGTACTAGGAGGAAAGTTTACAGCAAAAATACCTAAATTAATAAAGAAGAAAGACATCAAATAAACAACCTAAATATATCTCACAAGCAACCTGAAAAGAATAAAGTTACCCCAGAGTTAGTAGAAAGAAGAAAATAATAATGATTCCAGAAGAAATAAACAAAGCAAATAAAAGGAGAAAATAGATAAAAATGAACAAAACTACAAGTGTTTTTTACAAAGTCAACAAAATTGGAAAACCTTTAGCTAGTCTAAGAAAAAAGAAAAATCAAATAAATAAGGTCAGAAATGAAAAAGGAGACTTCACAACTAACGTGACACAAATAAAAAGGATCATAAGACACTGTTATGAACAATAATACATCAACAAATTGCATAACCTACAGGAAATCAATAAATTCCTAGAGATATGCATCCTGATGAGACCATATTATGAAGAAAGACAAAATCCGAGCAGTCTTGTAACTATTAATGAGATTGAATCAGTAATTAAAACCCTCCCCAAAAGAAAAGCACAGGACCAGACAGCTTCATTGATGAATTCAACTGAGTAGAGAAGAATTAATGCCGTCCCTTCTTAAACTCTTCCAAAAAAAGAAAAAAAAAAAAGAAAAATTAAGTGGAGGAAACACTTTCAAACTCATTCTATGAGGCCAGCATTATTCTAATACCAAAGCCAAAAAAAGACACCCAAAGAAAAGAAAACTACAAACCAATATCCATAAAATAAATCCAAAACTCTTTAACAAAATGTTAACAAAGCAAAGTCAACAGCATATTAAAAGGATCATATACCATGTAGGATTTATGCTAGTGAGATTTATTCCTGGGACACAAACATGGTTCAATACCAATTAATATGATATACCACATTAAGAGAGCAAAGAATTAAAAATCACATGATCATCTCAACAGATGCAGAAAAAGCATTTGGAAACATTCCATATTCTTTCATGTTAAAAACATTCAACAATGAAGAATAAACGGAAATTATCTCAACATCGTAAAGGCTGTATATGAAAAGCCAACAGGTAATACTATATTCAGTGGTAGAAAACTGAATAAATTTCCTCTAAGACAAAGAACAAAACAAGGATGCCAACTCTCTGTGCTTCTATTCAACACAGTACTGGAAGTTCGACAGAATGATTAGGCAAGAAAAAGAAATAAGCATATTCAAATCAGAAAGACAGAAGTCAAATGATCTCTGTTCTCAGATAACATGATAATCGGTAGAAAACTCTAAGATTATACACACACACACACACACACACACAAACTATTAGAACTAATAGACAAAATGCAGCAAAATTGCAGGATATAAAGCAACGTACAAAAATCAGTAGCTAAAAAAAAAAATCAGTAGCGTTGTTAAGACTAACAATGAACAGTCTGAAAAGGAACTTAAGAAAATCCTATTTACGATAGCATTAAAACAAATAAAATATTTAGGAATAAATTTAACCAAGAAGGCGAAAGATTTATACACTGGTCTCTACGAAACATTTTAAAAATTAAAGAAGACGCAAATAAATGGAAAGATATTCCATATTCATAGATTGAAAGAATTAATATTGTTGAAATGCCATACCCAAAGCCATCTAAGATTCAACGAAATCCATATACCAATCTCATTCTAATGACACTTTTTGCAGAAATAGAAAAAGTAGTCATAAAACGTACATTGAAACTCAAAGGACTCTCAATAGCCAAATAACCTTGAGAAAGAAGAACAAAGTAGAGGCATCATATTTCCTAATTTTTAAATGTATCATAAAGCGATAGTAATCAAAACAGTATGGTACTGACATGAAGACAAACATATAGACCAATGAAACATTATTGAGTGCCCCCCACACACAGTCAACTGATCTTTGACAAGGGTGTTAAGAATACACAATAGAAAAAGAGTAATCTCCTCAACAAATGATATTGAAAAAAACGTATATCCATGTGCGAAAGATTGGAATTGAATCCTTATCTTGCACTGTACACAAAAAAATCAATTCGAAAATAATGAAGAACATAAACATAAGACCTAAAAATGTGAAACTAGAATAAAACTAAGTGAAACCTCATGACAGTGGTCTTGGCAATTATTTCTTGGATATGACACCAAAGCACAGACAATAAAACCAAAAAAATAGACAAGTGGGATTAAATCAACTAACAGCAAAGGAGGTAATTAACAGAGTGAAAAGACAATCTATAGAATGGGAGAAACATTTGCAAACCATACATTTAATAAGGATTTAACGTGCAAAAAGATTAAAAATGGGCTATGAAACTGAATAGACATTTCTCAAAAGAAATTATACGACTGACCAACAGGTTATGAAAATGTGCTCATCACTAATCATGAAGAAAATGTAAATCAAAACGACAATGAGATATCACCTTACATTTGTTAGGCCGTTATCAAAAGAATCAGAATATAACAAGTGTTGGTGAGGACATTAAAAAAACTGAAGCCATTGTGCACTATTGGTGGGAATGTAAAACGGTACCATTTCTATGAAAACCAATATGGAGCTTCCGCAACAAATTAAAAAGAGGATTACCATGTGATCTCAATAATCCCACTACTAGGTATTTATCCAAAATAATTGAAGTAAGAACCTCGAAGAGAGATATCTGTACTCTTACGTTCATTGTAGCATTATTCACAGTAGCCAAGATGTGAGAACAACCTAAACGCTCACCTGTGGATAAACGGATAACGAAAATGTGTAATAGCATACAATGGAATATCATTCAGCCTTAAAAAAGAAAAAAAATTTCCTGTTATTTGCTGCAACTTGAGGACATTCTGCTAAGTGAAATAAGAGAGTCAGAGAGAGACAACTATTTCACGATTCCAGTAACAGGAGGTATCTAAAATAGTTAAACTCATTAAAGCCAAAAGCAAAGCCATGGTCCCAGGGATTGGAGGGCTGGGGAGATGGGGATTCCTGTTCACCGGCTACAAAGTTTTAGTCGCATGAGAGGATAAGGTTCTAGAGATCTGCTGTCTACCTTTGTGCTTATCGTTACAATAGCGTAGTGTTCAGTTAAGTTTGCTAAGAAGGTGGAACGCATGTTATGTGTGTTCACCACAATTTAAAAAATCTACATTAACTTATAGTCAGCAGATAACAGGCTTGTTTTTGCTTATGTTATTGGAAAGAAAAAGATTGGAAGATGAGTGATGAGAGCATCTGGGAGAGGATTTTTAACAGTCTTTTCAGAATGAGCAATAAAAAAATAATTAGAAGGAAATAAATCGCACAAAAACACTACCACTGTGCTGAACATAAATCAATTTTTCATGGTGTTTGCAAGTCTTTGGTGCTTCCAATCCTTCAGTTTTAGTCCAATATCATTGTTAATCAACCTAAACAGACTATTGTTCAAAATAAATAGATATGAAGAATTTTAACATTATATTCAAAATTGGATTGACCTCATAACTTTAAAAAAGAATTTTTTTTACTCTAACTATAATACTATTCTTTCAAAAAAGAGATGGCCATAATGCATGCTTAGTTGGAACCACATATTTAGACTTAAGAAAAATGTATCCGCAGAGATTCATTTTAACTTAGCCTATGTGTAAGTCACTTTTGTACAACAGAACTTCGGAATATTGCTGCTGACCATCTTGGCTCTTGTTCTCGGCAGACCATGCCCGGTCTATTAAAGCGGAATCCGGTTGGCATATGAGAACTGCTGCCCCCAGTCAGGTGACCAGATGGCTAACAGACCACCTTTTCTGTTATCCCTGCTGCTTTCCTGCCTGGATTCTAACTCTCCTCCACCACCCCTCCTTTCTCATGGAAAGACAGTGGAGTTTGTTGTCACATCCGCTGATGTGGGGAACGGTGAATCCGCAGGTTCCCTAAGCTCATTTCCACTCCCGGTTTGCTGGTCCTGACGTTCAGCTGTGTTCCAACTACTCTTTGTCCATTCCCGTTACCTGAGACAGTTCTTGTACTTCCTGCAGAGTTGTATCCACATTTTTGGATAAAGTCCTTTCAACTACATGCTTCGGCTTTCCTTAGTGCTTAGCGCCATGTCACCATTCACATGGAGTTATAACTTGTGTCTTCTTCAAACTCCAATGGAAGAAGTCAGCTTTTACTCTGTGTGTGTATGTGGATAATGCACATGTGTCTTGATAAACTGTGACATGCTGCTCTCAAGGTCCCAGACATCCTGCTCCTTTTACTTAGAGATTTGTAATAAACTTCTAATACTACTTATGAAAATCAAAATCTTGTCCATTCAGCATATGTTTCTTAAAGCTTTAAATAGCAAGAATCCATAATGATTTATAGGTTTTAGAAGAATTGAAAATTTGGGCACAATAGTATCAGCAGAACGCTTTCATCAGAAGTAGTTGCCATTGGCCATATTACAGCTGCGTCTGGAGTGACCTCAAAAGTCCTTCCTCTCGTTGCATTCACCAGAAACTGTAGATCATTCCAGGATATGAAAACAGAAAATCTACTATTTCTAGCTCCTTGCGAATGTAAAAGTATAGTAATTGGCTTTATATTTTTCAGTAGTAGAGTTCAAATACCAGCGATTCCAATTCACTTTGCACCACCCAAATGAGTTAGCCTGTGTGGGAACAGGGCTTTGCCTGAGCTACCTACACCTGCTGAAGCCAAAGTGGGGAAGGTAGCCTTTCTGACAATAATGCAGAAACCGAGACTAGGTAACTCTACCTATTCTGAAAAAAAAAAACCCAAAAACTGCTGACCTTAGAATCTCCTTAGAAAACCAGAAAAGAGTGGCCAGGAGAACTGTGTGAGGGTATTTTATGTCTCAATCATTCAAACAGAAGAAAAATCCCGATGGAAAGCAACTGATAGAAAAAGAGAAAGAATCCCAAGTCTGATTTTAAAGGTGATAAAAAGGAAAAGGGATACAAAGAAGAAAAAAAAAATTCTCAGTGGAGTTGAGATAATGATAATAAAGTCTGATACGGCTCTCATATTTAACGCTGAGTATTTTGAAACTTCATCTTGAAAAAAAATCTGTAAGTACTTACAGTGAGGCAATCACAGATACACACCGACTCTTTAAGATTCTTTAATTACAAGAAAGCTGTGGTTGCTGGTTAAATTTGGAGATGTGTTCATCCGTCCCAACTGAAAAGATTGCATTTGTCAGTTGCCACCAGGCAGCGTCACAGGCAAAGATAGTCGCTAATCAATTTGTTACTACACACACATAGAATTTATTATTATTCAAAATAGTTTAGAGAATAGTCGTTGGTTATAAAACTTCGTTTTCTACTGATACATCACAACATGCAGTAGTAGCTTGGTCAATACTTTCTAAGAATATGCAGATATCCGATGACTATGCATGTGTTAAAGCCTCTTGTTTGCATTTCTCTTACATATAGACTTTCTTCGAGTCTCATTCTCATCTCTCCTAACCACGATTCATGCTGTAGGCACGTGCTACTTAAAATACACGTTTTCATTTTCTTAACACACTCGGCGCATTTTTTTGTGCATCACATGCCCAGCTTCCATTCTTTTACCATCTGGGCTGCTGAAGCTGAGTCTCTCTTCCCTCTTTTTAAGTAACGATGAACTATCTTTTAAAGGCAACGGACTTAGAATATCACTGGATGTGCTACCAGCTGCTTTGTCTCCACTTTGGGCTTTTGTCCTAGGTGAGACTTATGAATTATTAAAACATCACTTATGATAAAGCACGGATTAAACATGTTCCTCATGATTTTGGAAAAATGGAATTTTAAAAGCAGTATTAAAACTCAAACTAAAATTTAAGAATCAAAACTGGTACATGGCACCTACTACTTTGTGGGGAAAAAAGCCTCAAAAATTTTCATATGGTCGATGTGAATTCTACAATCCTTCTTCATCAGCCTCTTTACATATGTCCATCAAAGTACTTAGGTCATGCGGTGAGACAGCCTGCCAAAACATTCCCTAGCATGAAGCCAAAACAAAAGATGCTTCTAGCGTCGATCCAGGTCTTACATGTCGTGGGCCATCGGCAGGGTAAACTAGTCGACGGTCCATGATCGCCGTAATCGAAAAAAACAAACACGACATAACACAACGCATCACAACAAAAAATGTAGCTCAGACCTAGAGTAAATGGGCATCGATTTCTAATGTCCCCATAAATTGCCACTACCCGATCTGAGGCGTTGTGTGTTTGAGTGGACTTGGCCACTGGTGTCAGAGGAAAAGCAGCACGCGGCACTCACAGCAGGCTGTCATCCAGGCCACTGTGGTTTAGCAAGGACATGGAATGGCCCCACCTCTCTTACTGCCGTTTGAAAACTGTGGGGTGACAACTATCCCTTCTCCACCCATTCTGAAGCACTTAAAAAAAGTATTTTGTGAACTTTTACATTTTTTATCGTTGCTTCATATAAAGCCACACTCTTCATAACTCCCAAGGTAGAGTATTTCTTATTTCTATACTTCTGCATACCTAACTGATACTGTATATCTTTGTTTAGAAGCTATGGCTTCTATTAAATTTAATTACTTACCCCTGTGGCTTTAAATTGAGGGTGGCTATAAAACAAAGACGGCTTCTATTAAATTTAATTACTTTCCCCTGCAGCTTGCATAGGAAGGGTGGCTTCTATTAAAAATGGCATGGTATAGGTGTGGCTGCTAGTCAAAGATGCTTCTAAATGAAGATATACAGTCTGTAGTAATAATTAATCAAAGGAGAAGATGTTAGGTATAGAAACAGGATTGCATGATAAATGCCGATTCTGAAATTTATTAAAGTAATCTTAGCTCTGAAAGAATTTTCATAATTTATGTTGTTCTGCTTTCCTTAATAAAAAATATAGGTTACATCTGCACATACTATATAGGATATATTAATGTTCCATTGAGAAAGGTAAATATTTTCAAACATCGCACTTTATCAGATAAAGAGTAAGGCTCTGATGCTTTTAACTGACTTTTCCCTTTTGATAGTAGCTGAATAAAGAAAATGGCTTACAGATTTGGCTATGTATATAGTTTGAAAGTAACAACTGAAAAATGATGTTCGTAATCTGAATTGCAATGAAACCAATTATCTGTACTGTGCTTGTCCGCATGGGAATTCTCCTAAAGGTTTAGTATTTCTTAAAAGAAATTAAAAACAGCTGTAAAAATACCATAAAACAAAAATAGCAGCTGCAAAAGAGATTAACATTCCTAAATTTCATTTGAACCTGATATGTTATTTTTCCAACAGCAACATATATATTCTGATTTTTAAATCTATCTTTATGAAATTTTACCTTAAAGAAAAGGACTACTGAATGCATTTTTGATATTACCCGTCTTTAATATTCACATGAATTTTATAAAACCTTCTGCCTTAAGATGATGGTATTATTATTCTATCTTGTTTAGTAATTCTCAAATATGAGCTATCATTATAGAATAATCTAAAGTCATTTAAGATAAAACATTACTGAGTAAGCAAATTATAGCAAAGTATGCGCCTCTCTCTCTCCCCACCTTTTTTTTTTTCTTCTCATTATTTAAATCTGTCAACTGCCTTTCCCACTGAATCAGGAAGACCAAGGGCCTTTTAAAAATTTTATACAGTGTCTGCTTTCCAATTAAGCAAACAACCACAGAGGCAAGTATATCTGAGGTTTTCCATGTATATATACATAGATGCGTGTATGCATATATATTAAAACAAAATACAATTTATAAAACAGATCTGGAGGTGGTGACAGTATAAAACAGTTAGTTTTGCTGTGCTGTTCAAAACATATGGCAGCAACTTTTCTAGACTTGTGCCAGATGGAGGCTTTTAATCGATCCAGTCTGTTAGACCGTATGTTATTTCTCCATTAAAAGGGGTTCCACCTTCCCAATTTATAAATAAATTGCTAAATTTTTAAGTGCAAGGAGTACTCTGCAACATAGAAATTAAAAAATGGAGAACCTTTATTTTTAAAAAGACAAGAAATTATTAGAGATTAAAAATATCTGAAAGTCATATTTGTATGTTTTTAGCATGACTCTTGTCAGCTCTTCAGAGTTAACATACATTCGACATAGTTTATGTGTCTTATTTGTTTGTTTGTTTGTTTTCGTTGGCTTAGGAGCCAAATTCTTTCAGACAGGAGTATTATACTCGAAAAACGCTCTAGTAAATATTGCCAATATTTACTGAGTCAATTAAACCATTAAAATTGGTAAAAATTTCAGTAATTGCTTAGAATTTTCAAAGGTAAAAAAAATCACTTTCCAATTGGATTTCATTTAAACATATTTCCAAATTTTCTATACCATTTTAAAATCTTTTTTCCCTAAATAAAGGTTTAAATCAGACTGACTGCCATTTAAAAGTATGTAAAGAGACTAAATCAGGTGTAAGATAAAAGCTTTTATATATATATTAATATGTGAAAGGCAAATTTAATGGAAAGATAGTGCTGTTATAAACCATAAATAATTGCAGTTTGTTTTATCTTAAATATGTTAACAAAGCCAATTCTCTCTCTCTCTCTCTCTCTCACACACACACACACACACACACACACACACAATAACTTAAAAAAAATATGTGAGGAGCTGAGAAATGAGAATATAACATTTTGGAATAGTTTACTGCTATAGTTCTTTTGTTATAAATATTATTTGTGACATAGGTTCAGATTTTGAAGTAAACTAAGATATATGCATAGCAGAAATCAAATGAAAGCAACTAGTCTCTGGAGAAATATGCAACCCTTTTTGAGAACCCAGCTCTAATGTACACTAGTACTTAACATATTCACAGCTTATAACAACTTATGAAATGGGTGAATGTTAAAACAAAATATCAACCAGATCTATTGTCTCAGGCATGTTTATTTATGACTACTTTCTTTTGAAAGAAACCAGGAGTATGATAATGGTCGCACACAGACTAAATAGGATGTGTTTTCATGAGCAGTAATCCCATATAAGAACAAGAGAGAAAAGCTGTATTTTTCCAATATAATACTACAAGGGCAAATGACAGCCTTACCTGATGGCTGATATCTTTTATAGTACAACTGTGACATATTTTATGCATCACAAAGAATGATCAAAGAAGTCTCTAGAGGCTCTCTGTCATGGAATGTGGCCCCACAGCCCTGTCTGCCTTTAAATCAGGCAATAATGTACCTTTAAAATAAGTTGGGCTTGCCTTTCAGAGTGATGATTATTTTGGATATATTTGAGCATGATTTTGATTTCTCTTTCAGTTATGTGAGTTCTAAAATTATATGCATGTTTCATTTGGTTGTGAAATGATAAGTGACTAAAATAAACATGAGATTGTATATTTTTAAAAGTCCATGTTTAACATATAGTTCTGCTTGTTTTTACTGCCTTTGTAATATCATGTAGTTTAGAAAAGAAAATGCAATTCAGAAACAAAACCATTCCCATTTGTTTCCCATTAAAACATATTAATAAAATAACTTCAACATAGTTTTGTTCTTACATAGAAAATTTTGCGTTGCAGCTATTTTTTTTTTTTATCAAACTTAAATGACTATTTAGATTTTCTGTACAAATTGAAAATAAATTGGAAACTTTTGGCAATCACCCAGTTAATTTTAGCACAGAGCCTCCAATCTTATAATATCTGGATAATTTCCAAAAATACTATTTTCCTAATATTTTCAAAGGTTTTGATGAAAATGTCTTGTTATTCGGACTTATCTAGATAATTAAATTTTCCTTTCTTTTTGGAGTTTGTCTCCACACATAACAAAAGACCGCAAAAAAAGAGATCTTTTAATTCCATTCGACCCTACTAGGTAGTCATGGTGAGTATTTTGCTAGAAATACATGTTTTTAAACAAACAAACAAGTAAACAAAACCTGATTATGATTATTGGTTAATAATCTCCATTAATGAGAGAAGGCCATCAGTTGCATATATCAGTCAACTACGTTTTGTCTCAACGATAGAACTATATTTGCAAAGAATTACCACTGGCTATATGACAAGACTTTCATTGAGATTTTCATTTAGTGATAGAATCTGTTAAATCACTTATACTGATCTTCAGAAATACACTGGGCCAACCAAGAAATTACGAACTCAATTAGTCTTACTTGCAAAACCACTCAAAACATTTGCCCTAAAGTGAGTGTGTAGTCAAAGAATATCTTTTATTTCTAAAAAACGCCCATACCCAATTTCAGGTAAATGTACCCTGTAATCTATTTTATCTAAAAAGTCATTAATCTTATTGCCTTTGCAGCCTTTTAGTACTATTTATAATTACATTAAAATTGTAATTCTATTTGCTCTTAGTTCAGTTAAATATATAGTTTATATTTGAGTTTGTTGTAATGTTGGCACATTAATGGTCGTATATAAAGTTAGTTTCCTTACAATTAATTATTTATGAAAATTAATTGTAATTTGTCAGAGTATATAATTTTTAACTATTTCCCACTGCACCTGAAACCAATAAAATGCTATAAAAATGTAGTAGAAAAAATGTATTTTTATAAGAAACTTATTCCTTCGGCTTTTCGGAGTCATGAAGTGTACATCGGCTCCTGATTTTACAAGATTACCAGTTTATGTGTCCAGACTTTTCTGAGATTTAACTTATTTTAAAGTTAATATTTCTGACAATGTTTCATTTTGAACTCGGTAAAATGTCATTCTTTACAGCGTATATAAATGCTTTGAAAACTGTAAGATATTAAAGATATGTATGATTATTATTTGCATTTGGTAATCATAAAAATATCTTTTTATACATATGACAAATTCTTTAGCACTATATATCTTTTTCAAAATCCTATTAAAATGAAAGAAGCTCAAACTAATAATTATGAAATGCTATCTTACTAAGTGAAAATTTCAGAATCAATATTTTAATTATATCATGTCTCTTTGTTTATATGGAGTCCAGAAGAACAGTGTGGGAAAAAAGTTAAATATTTTAGGAAGCACATTTTTGTATATTACATTACTTTTAGAGAGAAAACAAAGCAGATAAAATAATTTACTTCGAGGATCTTCCAAGTCATTAGCTACTTTATGTATAATTTAATATCTATAGTTTCTATAGTTTCACATACCTTTTATTTCAACATTTACAAAATGAAATTTGATCAAATATTTGCGATCTCTTCCACCTCTAGAATTGAGGGCTTTAGTTTGGGAAGGAAACCTAGAGTTCATCTTTAGTTTATTTTTTTTTTTTACTTGTTTCTTTATTTTATTATTTATTATCATTTATGCCTACCTAGGTAGTCTCCCATCCAAGTACTAACCAGGCCTGACCCTGCTTAGCTTCCGAGATCAGACGGGATTGGGTGTGTTCAGGGTGGCTTGGCCGTAGACCATGAACTGTGGCTCCATTGGGGTGTGAACCCAGGACCTTGTGCGTGTAAAGCAGACGTGCTAACCACTACACTATGGTACCACATCCTCATCTCTACTTTAAAATCTCAAACAGTATATTAATCCTCTTACCAAAATATTAAAATCTTATATTTATGCATACATTTACAGATCACAAAATTCTTCAGCATGTGTTATCTTAGATCAATCATATGATAGTTCCCCCGAGCGGGTCCCATTATGCTTTCATAAGATAATGACGAAACTGAGACTGAATGAGCCGCTTTTCTCTTTAATATCTCCAGGAAGTGGCCAAATGGGAAATAGAAGCCAGGTCTATTTCAAATGTAATATTGTGTGCTGCCTTCCATAGTCCTCCTTAAATACCCTTGAAAAGTAATAATTCAGCTTTTGAGTGACAAGGAGCTCATTACAGTCTAAGTCAACCTATTTCTTTTTGAGGTTGCCTTGTAATAAAGCAATATAATATTTAATAAATACTTTATATTGTTCTAAATATGGCTCCTTGTTATATGCAGTGCTGTTCTGCCTCTGAATTTGCACCATGCAGTGAACTTCTCAAGGGGAGGGACTACAATGTACATTTCTGCATCTTCAGTAACAAGCACAGTGACTGCAACATAGTAGATGCTCAATAAACACTTGTTGCATATGTTGCTTTTGATTTTTGAAAGTGATCCTGTCCAAAAACTGTTGTAAGTTTGTGGAAGTGTTATGTCTGTTTGCAGATGAAACTTTCCCAGCCATCTCAGCATGGGTTTAAATAGCCTTGTTCACAGATACGCTGTCAGCACTCAGAACAGTATCTGCACGTAGCTGGCGTGCTCCTATATACGTGCACTGTATAAAGGTGTGGAATGAATAAACCATAATTAATAAAACTGTTTTCAGACAATTCATTAAATTTGGATAACTCTTGCCAGCATACATTCAAGGTTGTCAAAGTCCCAAAGAAAACATGCTACCCGACACTAAATATAAGAAGCACAACCTCTCTAAGTATCTCTGAAAGAAGTAATTTTACCTGGCACGTGTACTTTGATTCAAAATAATCTAGTCATAAAGAATTTTTTTAAAACAACTCATCTATATAAATCCAAGACATCTATATTAGAATATCATAAAATAAGTTTGAAATTAAACTAAAATCACTAGGAAACATAGAAACTAAATAATTTAAGGAAAAAAAAAAAAAACTAATCCAGAGAATTTTTTTGTCGGTGTGTATGTTTTCGCTTTAAATTATAAAGAAGTTTAAAATTAGCAATGTGGGCAAATGAAATTATTTTATTTGATAATTTGATAACCCGCATGATCCAAGAGGTTTAACTTCAAAGCAATGATTATTCAAATCTCATGTGAAAATTTGTTTCACTTATACCTCCTTTCTTTCAATTTCTTGTATGTGGAGTTATTATAGTGATTATGTGTTCATATTATATTTGGAATTATCCTGCTTAATTCAACATTTCTCTAATATTGGGTATATTACTATCATTTCATTTTCAAAGCACAATATTTCTCACTCAGTGGCCTATGTCAAAAACAAATAATTTTCTGTAAGTATCATATAAGGCCCATAAATAGATTTTTACATAATTTGTTCCTAAAAGCTCAGAAAATATATTTATAAGATAGAAGAATGGCTCTTAAGGAGTCATTTTAACTCTACTCTAACCCGATACTTAAAAGAAACAGGAAATCCTAAATAAATCCAAAATTAATGTGCAAATGCAAATCGAAATTATTCTTTTTTATAAATAATGAATTAAAATACCATGGCAACACCAAAACATTTCCTGTATTTAAAGTCGTCACAGAGTTGAATCCAAGAATTAATATGTTTCAAGGTTATTTAATAAGAAAAACTAAACCTTTAATATTGGACGTATCCGTTACAGCAAGTACAAGTCCCAGAACTTGAGTCAAGGCCAAGAATTACGGGTTCCTGTGTAGGAAGAAGAGCTGAATTGAAATCTCCTTACTTGGAACCTTTGCTGTATTTAGCCAGAGTAAAATGAGAGATGAAGACAATTATCAAGGTAATTCAATAAAAAGCAAGCGAGTAAACAAATACACATAATCGTGGTTATTCATAAACTTTAGGAGGCCATGTTTTTGTCTGTGTTTAGAAAGAGCATGTTTGCACTCAATAAACTTAAACAAACAATCAGAAAAGAACGAAAGCAACAGGGGAAGGGGTTAAATTTGCAAAAAGAGATCCAGACTCACTTTCCAAACCTCATTCAAACGGCTGTTTCAGGATATTATTTTGGCCTTTTAAAAATAATTTTTCAGACGTAGTGGTCCAAGTTGAGTGATTAAGCTCAAGTTCTTACTTTGTCTTATCCTGACAAGTGACATATGTATCTATGTATGTATTTTTTATAAAACTTGAATGAAAAGTGAATAAGTTTGTTTACCCAGAATATTTATTTTCCTAATGTCTTATAGATATGGCTAAATATCTAGAAAAAAAATTGACAGAATACTCTAGTAGTGAGGCTTCAAAGAAACGGGCACGCACATAGAGTGCTGATGAGTGAGAATAACTGGGTGGATCTCAATTATATTATGCTGAGTGAAAAAAGTCAGTTATATATTATATATTTCCATTTATATTACATGCTAAAAAAAAGATAAAATTATAGTGAAGGAATACAAAGGAATGGTTGCCTAGGGTCTGAGATGGAGAGAGTGTAAATAAGGCTATTATGGGAGAGCTCGTGGGGGTGACGCGACTCATCTGTATTCTGAATTCGGAGGTAGTGCCACAAACTTATCCTTCGGTTAAAACTCATTATTATGTGTATATAAATACACACACACACACACACACACGCTGGACATCAATTAAAGTTGATAGGCCTGAGTGAGTGGGTATGGTTTGGATCAAGACAAGAGACAAAATGAAACATCTTAACTTCTATCATTTAATATTGTTTTGATTTTGAGCCATGTGATTGAATTATCTATTTGAAAAATACAATTAAATTACAAAAGAAAAATTAGATCCTTGGCTGGCTGCTTCCATCCCCTCCCACAGGGTAATAAATTATTTGCTTAATACTTCTTAATTCAGTAGGTACAATACTGAATTAAGTAGATAAGTATATACAAATTCGATTGGACTTAATTTTTTTATCAATCTTATTTCTTCCTATCCTATGTACAGCTGCAGGTAGAACACCCTGCCCAGTAAGCATCCATGGCTCTTTCTTCTAGAATCAATTCCTCTTTCAACTGAATCAGGTGCTTTGAAATAAAATTGGGAGGAAAATGGGATTCTGTTTCTTTGTTAAAACACTGATACCCACATGTTTTGTCTTAGTCTCTACCTAAACTTCAGTTGACTGTTTTGTAAATACATCTGTGTTTTGCAGTATGCAATAGTAATACGTTACAGAATTCAATGGTAGCAACAAAGCTGCTTTATCTAAACAATGGGAAATTACTGATTATTTTTCCACTCACTTGACCTACTTGATTGCTTTAGTCTTGCCTATACTATCCAAATGTGAAACTTATCAAAAAGAACCTATTCATTTCCATTGGCATTCATCTTTGGCATTTTCTCTGAAAATCAAGGAAGCTAACATCAGTACCCGGAACACTACGAGCTTGTTTCCCCACGCGTTTTCACAGCTAGCACCACTAAATGTGAACTACTATTTGCTCCTTCGATATTTAAAATGCAAAATTTTCATTCATCGATTGATTGATTTTAGCCAAGGCAATGTTTGAAGGAACCTATTGATTCCTACCGTCAACTGTCTTTTTTTGGTTGTTTGCTTCAACCCCTTCTGGAGAACAAACACCTTTCTGTCCACTTGGAAGAAAGACTCTCAACCCTTTCAAATACCAATGAAGAAGCAAAGGGCATTGGGACTTGATGTCGAATTTCCAATCTGAAAGACCACAATACCAAAAAAACCCAAACTAATTTAGTTAAGGAAACCAGTAGGTTTACTCCACAAAGCCAACCTCTTGAGTGCTGCAGCTACATTATTATTTTAGGTTTGGGTCTTCAAGCTTTCCAGAATATTCTGGGGTAAAAATTGCAGTTTGGAGATTCCCGTGTCTGGCTTGTCTCTTGCTTACTAAGGATTTGTAAAAATCAACATAACCGAAGCCCTTGTAGAGGAAAATAAAACAATATGGTATGAATCCAGTTTCCGGCGTCCAAATAAGCTACCACTTAAAACCATAATACAGAATGACTTAAATACATGCTGTATTAATTTATCCTTAACCACCTTAGCCAAACGGCCCCCATAATGCTCTTCATGACTAGGATCAAACAGCTGGGGAGTTTTTCATAATTTTGTATTCTGTGGCACTGTACTAATAAACAACCCCTTCGATATATTATATTAACAAGTCAGAATAGGCAAGAAGGATGCTGACAGAGTGATAGAGAAGCCACTCATCAGTATTTTCTTAAACCAAACAGACTCTTGAAAAGCATCGCCCCCAACCCCTGGGTAGAATGATAGTAACGTGCTGGATTGTGTATGAGGTCTTATTACAGAGACGTCAGTTTTAGTTTGAAACATAAACATATTTTTATTCATATATTGGTACTTACTGTGATCAATGATAGTGTATCTAGTATACTAGGATTTGTTTTTGATCAGTAGAAAAACAATTATTCATAAAACTCAAAATAGAGGCAAAGTTGTGAAGGAGAAGAAAAGAGTTATAGGTTTCTTACAGGGAAGGTAATTTTAATATAGACGAGATTGGTCCAAGTTCTGCTGTTTGGATTGATAGATTATCTAGCAGAACTATCATTTCAATAATCTCAATGACAATATAGCACTGGATACTTGGTACGGTATTATAAATTAAATTTACTGCAAATGTTATTGCAGAGAATATGGAAGGAGATCTATTATTTGTGTTTGTGAAAGTTTAGATAGGAAAAAATTTAAGATTCTTTGACAAATCATAACAGAAATGATCTATATGATATGGCTGTATTGCCAGCTGTCAAAATTTTACTGTAGTCATTACTCCTTCATCAGTGTCCTTGAATTATAGTGACATGATTCCACTTGTAAGAAAAAAATATCGTATTAATCAACTCGAACGTTCCCCTCGTAAGGTGGTGCTTTGCTGTGTTTGGCAAGGTTGGATATAGGTAACTTTTTAGAGAAATGTATTAGCTTCTGTTTTTTTTGTCTACTATTGAGAACTTGTAGTTGGTACAATATAAGGTTGCTAGTAATCCCTGGATACTGATAATAAAACTGTAATTATAGCAGATGGAATTACATTTATCATTACAATTTTAACATGCACAATATATTCTTACTAACTCATCAACTACTCTTTTATTCGTATCTCAAAACCTATATGTGATATAGCTAAAATATAATTTCATATCTATTAACTATCAATCATCTATCTATCTATCTATCTATCTATCTATCTATCTATCTATCATCTATCATCTATCTATCTTCTTGCTTACCCAATTAGCCTTACCTAAAATAAAATTAAGATCAGGGTGTACTTCTCAAGTATAATTTTTACCCTCAGAACATTCATTCTGCTTCACTGTTACATTTTATATGTCTTACCTGCTAATTTGTAAGCCTCACAAGAGGCAAGTACCCTGAGCATTCAGCACACTGTGTGAAACAATAAGAAATAAATCAGAGATAGTCACACTACCATCTTCACTTTTCTCTACATCTCCCATTGGATGCACTCATATACACCAACGAAAAACCATCCTTTCTGCTAGGCGATAAACAACAAAGCTACAACCACACCGTAGTAAATGCTAAGGTTAACTGAGAGTTTAAGATACACCTGGTACTCTTTCGAGAGTTTTAATCTTCCTAGCCACCCTACTAGCAGATACTATCATTGTGCCTGTGTGAAAATGAGGAAACTTAGGCACAGGAATTAAGAAAAATATCCCAGATAAGAGAGATGGAAGAGCCAGGATTCAACAGGGACAAAGTGGGAAAGAAAGTGTGTGCACATCACAAATGCTACATAATGCTTCTAGTTACTAATATATCCAGCACCATAAGATGCTGCATGCTTAAAGAAACGCTACGGTGGACCTCATAATGGAGAATCCTGTAGTTATACCCCAGCAGCCACCCCACTGGAAGGTTATCTCAATCAGGTTTTCCTTTCACCATTGTGAGGTTCCCCCGGATGTTTCACAGACTTAGAAAAATGCATCAGTAAAATATCAGGTTTTAAGAAACATCTTTGATGATGTCAGTGTGATGTAAGCACTTGTACCAGAGAATTCCGTGTATACACAGTGCTGCTCAAGGGAGAAAAATAATCTCATTTCTCAAATAAGAAATGTCACGCTTCTCTCCTACATTGCTGACGATGGAACTTAAAACACATTTGAAGACAGTAATAATAATTAGAAATTTTTATATGAAATATGTCCCCCAAACTTCTATCCACATGCCCGTCCCCGCCCCCCCCTCCACACACACACTAGATTGTGGGACAAATTTTAAGATACAGGAGGGATAAATTTGGGAAAAGGAGAAAGAATAAAAACTCTCAGGGCTACTGATGAGTGGAAGTTAATGGAAATCAGGGATCAGAGAACTGAATCCATCATTATGGAAGTTCGAAATATCTTATCGGCAACCCTTGGGAACAGGTGACTTTGGGGGTTTAGAATTTGTTCAGGTTTTAGGATGAAAATATCCAACAATGAACAAAGCATTAGAACTGAGTCTGGGGCAGCACATTCTGATGAAACATCAGTATTTCCATAGTAAATACACATTTATATGAGTAGAGTAAGGACAGTGAGGTACAGTCACATTTTTGCTCCTAAAGGAGTTATTTCCAAACTTATTAAACTTAAATTTTTCAGAGTTTTATTTATTTTCGAATTGATACTGTCCAATATTTCTTTGACAACCTGCTTTAATTCTACCACATTTGAATCAATGTAGGGTTTTTTACTTTTATGACTTTCATGTGGACTTTTTCTTCCAATCTTTAAAAATTACTACGGTTGCTAAGAAATACTTCTTTTAACCCTTTTAATCATTCGTCATAAGTTATAACCTTTCTCATCTTTTGGGCTCCAATAAATGGAATTATACATTGTTCTAATCTTAGAGACGTTTACAGACTTCCCTTTCCATCCAATCTTAATCCTTTTTAGGAAGGACAATCCTAAGGAACATAAAACTAGAGACCAAGCTATCCTAAATTAAAAGGTGACATTTGGAGAAGGGAATGATATTATTCAGTGACCTAATAATAGTAGAATCACAAAAAGGAAAGTATAGATCAAAAACTGTTTAAAAATTCAAGTTTTATATTCTTTTTTATCCAATTGCTTTATCTCCAGCAGGTAATTCAATTATACTTTTGACATAGTTTACGTTTTTGGTAAATGATTACCATAAACAATTTTCTAAATTTTGATTTGAGCTTAATGTTTATACATTCATGCGTGTATGCGCGTGTGTGTGTGTGTGTGTGCGTGTGTGTGTTTACCTAACAGAAAAAGGAAAAAGATGAGATTGATTAGACTGATAAACGTAGTAGTTTCTGGAGCTTACGATTTGTACATAAATTAAAATGCCCTATTTCTTTTCATGCAAAATTTTAAGGGGGTGAGCGCTCTCTTTTGTTTACCTAAAAGTGCAAAAATGTTGCTTGTCATTCCTGCCCTGAACACCTAACATAGCTCTTGTCCACCTAAATCTTCAGCCACATGTCCTTCCTTCACAGCCCAACTAAACAGAAGAATCCAGATAAGACTTAGGACTTTGTGACACTTAGAAGCTCTTGTGAGGGGTAACTAAACAACAACTACCATTACAAACATGTAATTATATCGTACAAAGGAGTTAATACACATTAATATCCAAGAACATTTCTCATATGTAAAAGGATACACGTTTGCAGTATAAATTAAGATAGATATTATAAATCATATGCTCTTCCATTGGGTAACATGTACGGAGATATAACATGCAGAACATTATTTCTTAACTCTGACTTTATGACAGACTTTTGAATATTCAACTATCCCAGAACTTGTAAAATCTCCAAAAGCATCTTTGTAAATGCATTTCGGTTAGAAAATTATTTATGTTCTAATGAGTACTGTGTGGAGATAACATGTCAAAAATTAGACACATAAGTATAAAGAGGTGTGAAAGCTCCCTAAATATTGAAAATCATTACTTGGCCATGACTCTAATTCATAACACTGAATAGCAAGTAAGTGAATGTTTAATAACATAGCACATAGTTTTCTATATGGTTCTCCCACTGTGAATATTAAACGACTTAATAAACAACATTAGAATTTGGTTTAGAAAAGAAACCAAGAGCAGTGGTCCATTGGAACAAAAAGTTATGAAGACAAATGCCGAAAGATTTCTGCATTTCTATTGAGAATTAAAATATTTACAAATAAAAAAAATCATTTGGCACTTCAAAGACATATACTAACTTTCGTATTACTTTTCTCACAGCTCGTAACTTGGAATATTGTCTGCAGATTACGTAGGGCAGGGTTATTTCTCCTTTTTTAATTTAAGAAAAAGAAGTGCAGAAAAATACCATTGATTATTAGACTTTATGAGCTGATGAAGGTTACACTCAATAGCTCTATTTGGGGGGAGGGTAGTGCCTTTATGCTTTTATGCTTCATTTGGTCTTAGGTCTATTTTATAAAACATTAACGTGGCTATTCTAGTTCGCTTTTTTGGTTTTGTTTTTTTAAAGACTGTTTTTTTTTTAGATCCGTTATAGGTTCACAGCAAAATCGAGCAGGAAGTACAGAGATTACTCATAGACCCTCTGCCTTCACGTGTAGCCTCCTGCATTTTCAACATCCCACATCGGAGTGGTCCATTTGTAACAACTGATGAACTCGTATCCACACCCATCAATCACCCCAAATCCATAGTTTGCCTTTCAGTTCCCTCTTGGTTTTTTACATTTGTTTGGACAAATGTACAGTGTATAATGACATGCATCCCTCATTTCCGTATCACACAAAAAGAGTTTTACTGCCCCCCAAAATCCTCTCTGCTGCATCTCGGTAAATAGCTCTGAATACCCAGGGGCTTGGCCCAGACCACAGAAAAAGGTTCCTAAGGCACTCATGTGAGTAGAATGCTGTCATGTTATCTTAAAGTTTGATTTTTTACATAAAAGAATATTCGTTTTAGAAAAATAAATGTCTAGTTATAGTACAGAAAACTCTACCATGTGGTGACGTAGACAGCATCTGGAAAAAAAAAAAGAGTAATTTATAAAATAAAGTTGAGGCTGAAGGCCTCAGGGAGATTGATTTTTGACATTTTGGTTAGAAGTACACTATTTGTTTGCATTACTACTGGTCAGTGGCTAAACCCAAAAAAGTGAAATCAGTAATAGCAAGTCCTACAATCTGGCGACATTTCTATGATAAATACTCCCTCGTTTTGTGTATGAACTTAAAAGCAGTACATTTCCTCCTTATTTCCTGGCCCTTTGACTCTGCCGAGGGTTAACGCCCCATGCGCTTGGCGGCCATCACGTGGATGGGCTCCTCCTCCCGCTTCCACTGAGGGCTCCAACACCTGTCAAAGGTCATCCTTGTGGAATTCTCGGGGAGCTGTTTCTCGTCCTGTTTTCTCCTCAAAGTGGTGGTATCTTTTCAACATTTTAAAAGAATTCTCTACATATTCACTCCCCAAATATTTATGGAGCATCTCCCTTGTGCTCGGCGCCATCCTAACACTTTAGAATGGACCAGTGAACGAGGCTCTGCGCCGAGCTCCCCGGCGCCTGCGCCCCACTCCGCTGTCCCCTACAGCTCGACTCCAAACAGACTCATTCTTTACGCACGCCCTGCGGTCTCACCTGTCCCACTGCCTTTGCACGACGTTCTTACTTTTCTGTCACTATCTGGTCCTGCTTTGCCCCGACACCTACCTCCTGTCCTGGACCACACTTCCTCCGGGAACTCTTTTCTCGTCTTCAGATCTCACAGAGGCCTGCGGGTCCTTTTTGGAACCTTATGTCCGTGGTGAATTTATCTTCATTTGTGTGATGATCTGCTTAACAAGTAGTGCCCGCGCCAGACTGTGAACTCTGCGATGACAGGGGAGTGTCCCTGGATTCGCTTTCACGTCCTAATGCCTAGCACTGTGAGCGGCTGACCCCAAAGCTGCAATAAGGCCCGCTTTAGACCGTCAGAGGACTTGACGGTTGCAGCAGAAAAATGAAACACTTCCAAAACCAAAATTAAATATTTATGGGACTTTAAAAAGTCATTCTTAAAGTTTTACCTTTGGCAAAGCATACAATGAAGACGGCTTCTGACCGGAATCTTTCTAGGATTTTTTTTTTTTTTTTGTACGTTAACGAAATTTTATTCAGAACTCAGAAAAATATCTAAAGTTATTTTATTGAATTGACTCGTTAACATTGTGAACTAAGGTTGTTTCCTTCAATAGAATTAATTTTATTTCATCCCGAAACCTAGTATCATAAATGAGTATGCTACTTGGTAGTTGAATACTTGTAGGATTTTTCCAGTTGTTGAGACACATTCTTTTTTTCAAAAGACCTCATAATTCAATGTAAAATTTAACTGCATCGGTTAATGTTATGCCATGAAAAAGAGTTCATATGTCTAAAACACTGTAATTTTTAAAATTCCCTCTATAAATTACTAAGTCCTGATTTTGGTTCTGAAAATGTGGTTGTGGGAGAATCTAGAAAATAACATTGCAAATTTCAAGTTTATCCTACAGAACGGAAGTAGTTAAAAGCAATACTCGTGTATAGGACACTAAGGAATATCCGGAAGCTTAAATGTTTCACGGAAGTGATGGGGAGCGACACTGAGAAAAAGCCACTGTGTTTACCAACAAGTTATAGGTAAACACTTCAGAGAGTAGTTTTCAAGTAGATAGAAGGAAAGAAACAAAATACCTGGTCTTAAGAGAGATGGGTTTTGAAAAAGTGTAGTCACGAAGTGTAAATTTCAGATTTCAAGAGTGGGAAGCGAGAGCAAGTTGAGAGAATTTGAACGAGAGTCAAGTAGTTTTATTTGAAACAAGGAACTAAAAAATAATAATAATAATAAAACCAAAACATTAAAAAGAGAGGCGTCTTATTGCCAGTACAAGATCCTTAACAAAAGAGCAAGGCTTGAGGTCTGAGTACAATGGAGGATATGGTTTTATAAAATGGGAAAGAATGTTTAGTTCTCAAGACTTGAGAGGTGAATGACCTGGCAGATGTGGAAATATTTATTTGCTGAAGTGAGAGCAGAACTCTGTGATACTTTGCTGCCCTGTTCTTCACAACCCCCAATATGCTTTTATTATCATTCTGAGGTCCTTTAAATCTCCGTTTACTAACCATCTCCACATATCTTCGTGAATGTGGAGCAGAATAAACCAAGATTCCAGAAATAAATTGAGGTCCTTTCAAACTAACCACATTGCCTTTGCTATTTCCCTTCCCCGGCTCTCTGTTCCATTACGTTTGTTTACATATTGTCCTAAAGACCACCAACCATGAACTTTCATTTCTCACAGTTCTTGCACTTAGAGCTGACCACCGAACAATGCAGAAGTTAGAGGTGCCGGCCCACACAGTCAAAACTCCGCATATAATTTTTGAGTACCCAGCCGTTCCTCACTGCCTGTGGGGGACTGGTTCCGGGTCCTCCCCACAACCAAACCCTCGGATGCTCAAGTGCTTTATACACGGATGCATAGTTTGCCCTCTGCATCCACAGATTCCCAGCTGCGGTTCAAATTACTACTGCTTTCAATCTGCAGTTGGTTGATTCCACGGATGCAAAATCTCGAGATAGGGAGAACTGACTGCATTTCTTGTTAAAAATATGCACATAAGTGAAACCATGAAGTTCTAGGGTCAACTCTAATTTTCTCCTTCCTCCCATCATAGCAGAAGAATATTCTTTCAAGGAATAATCTCGTCACCAGTTCTTTGAAGCCCAGACCTTATTTCTTTGTTTATTTTCCTTTTCTGCGTATTTCCATTCTCTCATGGGCTCCTTCTTTGCAAACATTAAACCCTCTAATCATCTCATGCACACAGGGGTGATGTGTGTATACACAAAGCACACACTTACACACATTCTCCGACTCCTGTAACCCCACTCAGTCGTTCTCTTTCCCTTCAAGTTAGGCGGCATGAGCAAGTCTTACGGTCCTTGACTCTGCTTCCTCAAGTTTACTTACTTCTTAGTCACCAGTGATCTGGACTCTTGCCCTAGATATCAACTAGAAGTGCTTTCCTTAAAGTAATTTGGCATCTTCTTATTGGTCAGAACTATTAAAGACATTCTGATATTTATTTTCATTGATCTCAAAGCAACATCTGACCCCATATTCTGCCGTGATGAAACTCTTAGGAGTCTCCTGCCCCCACCCCCACTGTCGGTCTCTGCATCCTTCTTATGGATTCTTCTCTATTCTCCAAATAGTTTTATCTATACCAAAGACTACAGCCCTGAGCTCTCTGCAGAAGATGCCAACAGTTACAGTCCCAATCTAGCCCCTTCCATTGAATAGACACCTCCTTCAGAATATTCTAGTTCTTCAAGTGAAAAACTGAAAAGTGAAGTCACTTTTGCATAGGGAGGCCTCTGTTAGTGGTCTCTCTCCAGGTAGATTAGATCTCTATTCCTTGCCATCAAGCCCAAATTCTCGATTCCGTTTTTGTTTTGCTTTTTCATACTCTTCCCACCAATATGTCATTAGCCATGAAATCCATCTGACTGTGCATAATAATAGATTTAAAATAAAATCCTCCTTTTCTATGTATTTGATACTTACAGACTTATGCATAACTGACCTTCTCTATGGTGTATTTTCTCCTTTACCAATTTCACTGTTTTCAGTTCAGACTTTAATCGCTTCTTCCACAGAATATTTTAGTAGCTTCCTAAATAATGCTTCTTCCTGCTAGGTGTGGCTCCTCCAAAATACTCTGCCAGAGAAATCTTTCTAATACAAAATTACAATCATGCGATTTGTTGTTTATGAGTCTTTAAATTATGCACAAACGCTTATTTTTTCGAATGTCTGATCTATGGCTATTTTTTCTTTCCCATACCATGGACTTCTACAGCAGTATTGGGTAGCATGTTATGGCTCTATATAAACAGAGGTAAAAATAGGTCCATGATATGTTAACAGCAACAGTAAAAAGGAGGCCCTGAAATAGTCTCTGGAACAAGATTCTATTTTTTAAATGCAAAGCCAGATATACATATGTGATACGTACGCCGATATATAAATATGTGTTTATATACATATACGTGTTTCTATATTTATGTAACATAGCTTGTCTAACTCTCCATCTTTCACTCACCTTTCTGCCTACAGCAGGCTCTCTAACGCATCTGCACATCCCTTAGATTTCCTGACATGTACTTTTACCTGAGCCTAAAGTCATAGGAAGTGCAAAGATACTTCTTCCGCCCCTACTGATGTCAAATGGCCCACCAGGTCCTAGTAATTCTGCATTTTAAAAATATATTTAAAAACTAGTTCCTTTCCTTCTATCATAATTTTTAACGTTAGCCCTGCTGTGCAGTTTTCCTTACTTTTCTGTCCAAACATGTCATATGTTTTTCTATTTGTTCCCATAATTCCCAGGCTTTCTCTGTCACATCACCTATCATGTAGTCTCTTCATTTTTGTTGATTTTGTTTGTTTGTTTTTCCTTTACTAGCTGTAAGGAACTTGACACCATTGGCTGCATCTGATAATGGGGCTAAATTCAGCATGGTGTCTAGTACGTGGAAAGCGTTTAATCATCTTTTGTAGAAACATTAATAAAACACACGATACTGGGCACATGGCGATTACTCATAGAAATGACACTGAATGAATGTTTTAATAAATGCTTTTTGGTTTTAAGTAAATTCATGATATATAATAATTGCAGTATGTACAAAGTTAAAGCTGTAATTATTTAAAATCTATTGGCAGGACAACAGAGAAAATGTGATGCTGTTGCTTCATGTAAAAGTTACTTAGAGTAGTAAGAAAGTGATCGGATGAGAAGAAAGTTGGCTGCTTCTGCTGAGGAAGAGGGTAGAGTACAAAACCTCATGTATTTGCGTCACCCAGTGGCAAAGACGCCAGACACGGCGTGGCAGGGGAGAGACTGAAAGCAATATATACCAACGACTCTCAGGAGGGGACTGGTGGATGCAAAGGAATCCATACTTTAAAAATATGGACATATCCCGTCTCTGTTTCTCTCACCAGTCTAGTCCATTTGTGTCTCTAGTTTCTAAGTCAATAGAAAGTCTCCTATTTATTACTTCAAAGTTTCCATTTTTAGGTTAAGTTCTGTAATAAAAAAAAAAAAATGCATTCTTCTTACAAACACCAGATCAAATAAACTGACCACAAAAGTAAAACAAGGACATCATAGTAGGCTTGCTGTAAAGATTGAAATGGCTGAGGGAAGAGGCGGTAGGGTTGCGCCCTGTGCTGAAGGAGACTAGGAAGGTGAGCAGAGTGATACTCGGTGAGAGTGGAGTGTGTAGGCGACTCTAGGATGGGAGCACTCAGTCATTCATTCATATAATGAGCCTCGATTATGCACCATACTATGGTAAGCCTGGGAGGTCAGCAGTGAATCAAGGAGGCAGATCGGCCACTTCTGTGGGGTCCACAGGAAAACAGACCTGAAATGTGCATGGTGGGGGCCAGTGTGAACATTTAGAGGTTCGAATTTCGCCTATACCTATTTTTAATAATATAGACAATATTAAAAACATAAATGTGTCTAACCAGCATGGATCATATAATGGTGATATGTAAATTACATTGCCCACATATAAGTATATTAAAAAACACATTCCCTAAATTGAGGGGGGGTTTCAGATTAGAAAATAAGACATGTAATATGGTCAAAGTTTAATAAGAGTGACAAAATTTATGTATGTAATATATATATATATATATATATATATATATATATATATATACGCACTTTGTATACAACGTATGTTGTTATGGCATGTGTGTTACCAATAATACTTATGTGTGATTAATTATACCTAGAAAAAGTGTGGAAGATTATACTTCAAAATGTTGCAGTAGATGTTATCTGTGATTCTTTTTCTTGTAGTTTATCTCACACAAGATTTTTAAAAAACGAACACATCTTTCTTGTAAAGTCATTACAAAAATAAGTCTGCAGATGACCAGTTTCTGTTAGATAGCGAGTGAATATTGTATTTATCAAAGTGGTCTTGCCTCCAAAACCGTTAGAAACTTCTGTAATCGAGTCGTATCAATTCATGGTGTTTATTCCTCATGACGTTGCTGAGGATTATGACTTTTACAAAGTGGAGTATGGTAAAAAGAGGAATTCATTGGCTTCCACTTAACTGATGTTCTAACACTTAGTCCTTCCTTATTTACAAAGCACATAATTTCCAAGTTTTCTTATAATCGCACACGTTAAAGTAAAATTGCAATGTTATAGCTAAAATTTGTTTACAAGGCTACTATAGGAAACATGAGAGAATTTTGAAAGGAATGAGTTACCGAGAAGGAACTGGCTATATAAGTTCAAAGTGTTTCTTCTTATATTAGGTGGATTTAAAGGAGGAAAATATGGGTTTGGCATGCTCTCTCGAACAATTGTTCAAATGTCTTGGGTTTGGCAAAGTTAAAACTGCATTTTCCCATTCCCTTTTTTCTTGTAATTTACAAAACCATGTATATTTCAAGGGAAATTTAATCCATATGTTCTGATTCATTTGCACTTAACTTGTCATAAGGTTGTTCATGAAAGTCGTCTCGTGTCCAAGAAAGTTTGTGAGATTATTTTTAATAAGTCCCCCTTCCCTGCCTGTTCTAAGAAGCTGCATTTTGGCATTAGGTAGCCAAATGGGAACCATAAAAGGTTGAAATTTGAAATGTATGAATTTCAAATGAATTCATACTTGGCCAACATTTCTGTCCTATTTATGTGTGTGTTGTAATAGGGATGCTAATAGTATCGTGCTGAAGACTAAGTGTCGAGACTACACGGCTTTTGTTGTTTTAAAATCAGTTCTTAGGAATACTTTTAAAAGAGTATTTTTTTTTTTTTGTATTTCATAAATACGTTCTCCCAAATAAGAAGTGTGACATCTCCATAGAGACAATATTATATTTCTACTAAGACAAATTAAAGAGCAGATGCTAGATTTATGAGAACTTTTGTCAGCTATCATTCTTTAGAGCTGAAAGGCAGCCACCAATAATGAGTCTAACACAAAGGGAGACAGAACGGTGACTCAAAGAATAACACCTTCTACAAGTCGTAATTGCTTATCCTGGGCAGGGTTACTTTCTATGTCTCTCCGATAAGGCAAGAAGGATCTTAAAAGATTTCAAATCAAATTGTACACAGGCATTCGAATGCTCATATCACACACTTCAGATATCTATTTTTTAATTTAAATAAATTGTTAGGAACTATAGATTGTCGTTTTTATCACCAGTGCTTCTAAGTATTCTTCCAGCTACAGAATACGAGACTTGTGCATTGTGGCTGAACAAGCCCCAGCACCCCAGGTATTTCAAGGATGTATTAGGAATGGTAATATGAAAAGCAGAAGGAACTGCACACTGTTTAAGAGATTGGACGCCATTAAAAACTCCCCAGGACGAGCGAACGAAGGTCCAGAGTGAGACTAAGATGGTGAAAGCTCAGGTTTTAAAGCAAACCTAACATTTCGGCCCGTGTCTATTTAAATTGATGTAAGATTGCCTGTCCCCAGGGAGAGTGGATGCTGTGCTGTGAACAATTTTAGAGCAGAAACATTGTACAGTCTCCAGTAAATGTTTATGTGCACATCTGGATATATGCAGAAAGCGAATGTAATTAATGTACTATGTAAAATAAATAACCATATTTGAAATATCACTCTTTGATTCTGGGTGAGTGAGTTTGTGGTTTCAAAATTAGGGTCTCAATAAGACATATGCGCATTTACAAACACACACACACCCTATTCCACAAACCACCAACCCCAGTAATAAGTGAGGAATTTAGGCCCTTGGACCAGCTTGAGGCTGTTGATTAATTTCATCTGGCCTGTCATACATATTTCTAAAAGGAGAAACTTACCATGTACCATTTGAACATATTTTCAAAATCTTGTAGTAATTACTAATTACAAGAAAGATAACATTCTACATATCATATCATTTATATAAACAAGTTCGTTTTATGGATGGAATAGTGTCTCATTTAGCAATGATTCTTCTGATAACTTTGTTTGACCATTTTTCATTCAACTTTATATGTCTATGTATTTATCATCTTTCTATCTGTCTGTCGTCTGTCTATCTATCTATCTATCTATCTATCTATCTATCTATCTATCTACCTACCTACCTACCTACCTACCTACCTACCTATCATCTACCTAAAAACCTACCTGTCCCAATTATTTTTTTTAGAGTACTAACATTGTGCCAAGAATATCGTTAGACTTTAGGGTGGGAACCAGATAGGATTCATTACAGACTATGCAATCCCAGTGTTGAGGATGATGTTGGTAACTCGTTCTCTGAGAGCTCCGGTTGACTCATGTTTGAAGCATTGACCACCAAGACAAATCAAGAACTGACTTTATCCTGGAATCCAGAAAAGGTCTTCATGGAGGACGGGTTGTTTAACTGAGTGTGGTGGTTTCATTGCATTCACTGGATCATTAGTTCCGTGATAGAAAAGTGACGTCTCGCTCTCTCCAGAGGATAGTTATGAGTTAGTCTTCCCGGTCCCATCTTCGCTGCATCCTTGGACTCTGGCTTGCTTCCTACTGCATGATACTGAAACAGCTTTCTTTTAGGAAATTTTCATTCTGTTGGCCTTGGGGACTAGAAAAGAGTCCCAAAGCTATGCCAAACTAAGGTATACTTTCTTTTCTCTTGCAGACACCTGAGATATAGAAATCTCTCCATTATCCAGCAGGATTCCCCGCAGTTCAGCTGCATAGGAAACAGGACCCAGCAGAGGCCACCTTATCCTGCTTTCCATTCCTGGAGCATCCACATCCACGACTGATCAGGGAAAATAGAGTCACGCCCACACTCCAAACAATGACATATTTAAATGTATCCACTCCGTCATTTAAGTGTTCAAAAAAAATCAAAATTATCTACTATATGTTTGGCAATGTGAGAGGATTAAACATACAAAGATAAGCCTCCTGTCACCTAGATTACACATTTTTGTTTTTTAACAGCCCATTCATTATTTTTATACCAAAAAACGTACCATATTAACTCAAGGTTATTTTCATAGTTTCATACCTGTAAACTGTGCTGAAAAGAAAAAGTTTGTCTCTGGCTTATTTACCAAAACATATATGTTTCCTTGTGTCTAAACGTATTCTCTCCAAAGCAGAATGTTTCGTGGGTAGGTTCCAATATTTTCTGAATACTCTGAAAATTCCTTCTTATTCAAGGCTGAATTTTTGAGGGTTTGGTGCAAAATATGCCGTCGATGAGAATTAAAAGGGCATTAACACACTGTTGGTATCTATTATAAATTATGTACAACTGTGTACATAGGCAATCATTTTACGTTAATGGAATTATTAGACTAAAATAAATATGAAAAATCTGCCCATTTAATCACTGCCTTTTCCTGACCCCTACTCACTTCATAAATACTTCTTTTTTGAGAATTATCACATTGCATGACTGTTAGTATTTTGTGTATCTTTCTCTAACTAGCTAGACGATGAGGACAAGGGTCTTATTCATCCCTACGTGGCCACTCCTTGGTGTAGAGCCGGGCACAGTATACACTCATTAAGTCTTTGTGAAGCTAGCGTGTTGTTGACACATGTCTTGGATTCATCTGTCATTATCACTCTCGAACACCTGCCCATCACCCTGTCCTGACAATAAAAAAGCACATTCAAAATTAGTGACATCCCAGAAGAAGGTCTATGATTTCCACATTTTGTTCGAACAGTTTAAAATTTAAGTCCCTATTTGTTCAATGTTTGAAATCAATTTAAACACACTCATAGTAAAAACCCATCAATAAATTCCATATATTTTACTTCTGGTCTTTGCACGGTGGGTGGGTGGTTTTCACTGTCTGCTGAAATATGTCAGTGGATGGTCTAGAGATAGAATCTTTCTCTTAACCTTGCAGAGCCAGACTTATGGTAACTTAATCCCACAGTTAAAAAGCATTTAAACTTTGCGCGTGGGTGTGTATATGTGTGTGCACTTGCAAAGAAATTCTGCCGACTACTCAACTGCACAGGTAATTCAAGTTCTCTGATTTCAATAGAAGTTAAAGGAGTATGACATTATAAGAATATTTATGGCAAAGACCTTTTGGTGATTTTTTTTCTGTCAAAATGTGTTTGCTTTTTCAAATTCCTTTCTAGTGAAGAACTGGGTTATAAATGTAAAAGCAGGAAAATGGAATTCGTGATGAAATAAGGCTAGAGAAAAAGAGACTTAGAGTCAAAATGGCATTAGGTCTTCTTAAACACCAGGGTTGTATATTTATTTATTAATCAAGATAGAGAAAAAGTAAAAGCTCAAGTTCATACAATAATTGGATCAATTTGGATTTTTTAAAAAATGTTACCAAAAACAAGTACTAGCTACTTTATTTGTTTTTATATTTCTGCCTGATTTACCAGATTTGGCATTCATTATTTACCATATTTTTTGAATTACGATCTGGCATATTAGGTATATCTCTTGCTTCTGAGAGAGCCTGAATATGTAGGAATAAAAAAAAAAAAGGTAATTTTAAAAGTTAAAGAAATAAAGTTAGGAAAACCACGTCGAGAAAAAAAATCTTATTAAAGCCCAGATGTCACTGAACGTCCCCACTTACTAATAATTCATGCCTAATTTTATTAGAAGTACAAATAATGCCTGGAAAGGGTTGTAGGGCTCTTAACATAGCTTCTAAAATTCAGGGTGGGTACCAGGTAATTATAGAAAGATACAGAAACAAAATCCGAATGCTCGGTCCTTGAACTGAGGCTTTTTGCCTGTTCACTCATGCATCTCAAATGTCTAGAACAGTGTCTGGCACATTACAGCACTCAATAAAGATTTATTGATTAGTAGCTTCCACACAGTGTTAGGGCTCAAATGTGGTTGACCCCTAGCTATGGCATCAATATCGAGAATCTATATATTCATATATTATTTCTGTAAATAAAAATGTATCTTTAATTCTTTCGAAGTCAGGATACTTATAAGAAATTCTACATATATTGCTTCTCTCTTTTTATTGCTTCAGTACTTTCTTTAGGTGATAAAAAATACCCCAATCTGTAGGAACGCTCATAACGGCTCTCTAGAACGGCAAAGCCCACTCACGATCTCCACACTGATGGAAATGTTCCATAAGCTGTTTCATCCAGTAACAACAGCCACCAGCCATGTGTGACTACTGAGTAGCTGAAATGTCACTAGTGCAACTGAGAAAATACGTCATTAATATGATTAATATAACCTAATTTAACTTAAATTTAAAAAGTCATGTGTCTGAAGCCATTCCGTCAGACAGCACAGCTCTAGAAAAACATCCGAAGAAAAAGCTATTTGACGTTCCTGTTTGTATTTCTCGAGCCCAGTGTGTTGCCTGTCTCCTCCTTTTCCATTCCACCTCGGTAAATACGAAGAAAATTATTTGTGCAAAATATGTATATAAAGTCTGGTCACATGATCTTTCAGGAACGTGAGGCTTTCCTCACGCTCACCGCTCTCAAAACCTCGCTCCACTCACATCTTACAAAAGCACACTGTTCAAATACGCAGGCAGATGTGATAAGTACAGAGAGAATCACAGCATAGCTAAGACTCCCGTTACCCATATTATACTTTTTCGAATAGATTCTGGTTTATGAAAACATCAATGCGCCTGATACATTTTTATTATCTAAAATTCTTGATTCTTCGAAACCAGCCATAATAAGTAACCACTTCAGTAATTTACATATCAGTTTTTTTCCTTGTTTAGTGGAAGATTTGGCTCTGGAAAAGAGCCCTAGAAAAAGTTTTAAAAAATAAGACGGAATGACATGCTTTTATAGTCAATGTTCTATCAACCCTGTTATGCCACACTCATCACTGTTCCTATGAGAAGCTCTATGGCTGTCAATGCTACAGACAATGGCAATAAAGAAATAGGACTTTTAATAAACAAACTGTCACTTTTCACTGGACAGAATTAATTACTGCTACCCACAATAACTAGAACGCATTGTTGGACACGATTGGCCAGCTTCTCCTAGAATTTCATTCACTGCATGGCAAGAATATCATCTTGGACAGAAAAGCTATCGGCACAACGCCCTGCCAAAAACGCTAAGGTATCTTTCTGTTTTTATTAGCCTGGCTTCTCTAACAAGTCCCTATAAATTCTGTGCCTTTCCAGAGCCACAAAGAACTGGGAAATAGATTATTTTCAGGGTTTGTGTTTCTTTATGCAGGCTTTCGTGGAGAAGCTGGATAATGATTCTTGAACGAGGCCCACAGTGTAACAATAGCAGAGATGATATTATAAAGAGTGAACTTACTATTCAGCTTCTAGCTGTCAGTAAATTGGACCTATTTTCTGGGGATAAAACTGATTACTTTGAAAGCAAAATAAGGATTTTCCTCCTGATGCATTGGTATATGTGGGATTTCTTTGTATTTTGAAGAGATTTGTGGTTGCCTCTATTGTAGGCAATATTTATTACATACACATTCAAGCTGTTTTTTCTCTATGTTTCAAACATGACATGTTGATAACTGCTACAGAAGAGTTTTAAAAAAATATGTGGTTCTGGTCAGCTTGTTCACGCACTGTTTTGATTAATATAACAATTTCTATAAATAATTCAAATATCTAAGGCCAAATTTAATGAAAATCCTGTCCAATTTTCTTATAGACAGAGCTTTTACATTTTTAGAGGCTCTCTGGTTTTTTGTTAAATGGAGGTCAGATAATTTTTTTCCCTTGCCAAATCCGGTCCTTGCGTAGTTCCATGGTTATTTCTTAAAGAACCAGATAGGTTCCTAATTAGAGATACTACAGTCCTTTGGGGGCGAGGGACTAAATGGTAAAGGGAAGACCCTTTGTAATATCAAGCTACTTAAAAAATTTAGTAACATTCATCTGAAACATGGCATTTACCAGCTCAAAGATCACAATGATTCTTGGCCTATTTTACTGCTTAGGTCTCAGTGGTTAGGAAAACGAAACGTATTATCAATACCGAGAATATAATAAATGGGAATTTCATAAACCAGCTATCATAGCCTTAAACCAGAAGCCAACCACTGTCATCGTTTTTCCTTCTTTCAATTCCCGAAAGACTCAGAGGTGTCATGTCACCCAAAGCCAGGCAGAAAGGAGAACTCCTGGAGTCCACGTCCTTTTCGCCCTGCCTGCCAAGAAGTACTTGGAGGTGGTCTCCGCCTTTGCTTCTGCCTCGGGGGAACTGCTCATCAATTTTTGACCAAGAGGATAAAGAGGACCCAGGCTGCAAACGTCTCTTGGGCACGATCATTGTCTGGTTTGGGCGACAGATGGGCATGTCCTTAACATTATCGGGGAATTCTTGATTTCATTTTCTACGGCTCAGAGCTCCAGGTGTTTTAAGACTTTATAAAGGAAAAGCATTATTTTATGTTTTATGTACTTTTTATGTATCTTCAAATATTTTCAAATTTTTTGGAGAGCAATTCGCTCCAACAAAGGTCATAAATATATCCGTCATTATATATAATGTAGAATTAAGTTCTAGAAAGGCTCTAAAATACACAATAATATACACGGTACTTGCTTATCTATGTCTTTAATTCAAAGAATTAAACTTTTAAAAAGCCCTTTTTTGGTAACTTTATAAATAAAATTATGTTTGTTCTTACTTTATTTATATGTTATATTTGTCGATGATTTGTTTCATTTTTCTCTTTTTTTCTCTTCCGGCTTGCTAATAATCCCCATTATCTGTTTTCAGTTGAGATGTTTAGTTTTATTCATTCATAAGAGCTGGTCGTATACATGGCCATTAACTCCTTTTCTGCCATATTTCCTGAGTACTTTTTCCAAGTTTCTTTGACTTTATAATTTATTTTGATATTTTCTGAAGTAATAAAAATGTACACTTTTAAGTGTCAAATTTATTAGTCCTAACATTTTTTAAGAGTCCTTACACTGTTTTAAGACATAGCTCTATATTTTACTTTTTTTAAAATTTAACTTTTGATATAAATTAATATAATTAATTTTGGTGTAGGGTGTCAGGTTTGAATCTTTGTCTATTAATTTAAAGAAATTAACCCAATATCAAGACACAAGTAAATGATATTCTCCTGACTGATTTGAATTTCATATTCATGATATCAAAGATATTACTAACATTAGCAAAATACAATTATTTTAAAATCTGTAGCATTTTAACATCTGCTATAATGTCAGGACATAGCATAATATGGCTTTCTATATTTTCTAGGCTATTTCTCCTAGTTATGTTTTAAATTGAATTTTAGGGTGGTTTTGGTCAACTTTACATATTTCTATTTCAAATATTTATTTGAACAAAATTAATATCTTGATACTATTCAGCTTTCACAACCAGACACAAGGTGTGTCTTCTTTCTTTTTGCTCATCTTTCACTTCGAAAGAGTTTCTGGTTATCTTCAGTCAGTTCTAGAAAAGAGTGTTTCCTGGGTCAATTTTAAAGATTTATATTTAGCTAAAAAATCACTCATTTCCTCAGGATTGATCCCACACTTTATTTCATAACTTATGACATTCAGAGTATCTGCGGCTATATTTCCAATTCCTGATTTTGCATATATGCAGGTTTTTTATATTTATTAAAATTGTGATATACTTGCTTTTTAATGCTTAACTTTAATTTCCACTTCTAAATTTACTTTTCTCTTCCCTACAGTTTTCCTCATTTTGCTTATTTCCATACTCATATATACAAAGGTAAAACTGAGTTAATGTGAATCTTGATGTTTGCCTCAGAGCAGAAGAAGGCAAAGAAGTCCCATCCTGAACAGTGAGAAGAGCAGGAGTAAGTGGATCAATCTGACTTGGGGGGACTCTGGGCCAGATGCCAGAGAGAGCACAGCGGAGAGAGGCTCACTCAGGAGATGAATCCAGAATTCAGAAATTTAACAAGAAGCAAGAAACATGAGCTCCCGAGCACACATTTTTAACAACAGCTATTATTTCACAAGATGTATATAATAATAAATATAATAAGAGTCGCGTCGTTTCTGTTTAAAAATTGGATTCCTGTTAGTTCATATAATAGTTAATAGCATTATTTTAACATGTTTTAATTCATAATCATAATCTCAAATGTATTTCGTTCATTTTTCCTGTCCTGGGAAACGACGTTCCTTCACTTATTCATGGGATCTAATGGTAAATTATGTGATTTTATTTATCCTTTGCTTTCTGAAGTAAAATCTCTGTGACTTAGGTGGAAAGATTTTTAAAAAGTAAATGCTGCGAACTGGAAAACGTATCGTGCTTATCTGTAAGTATTTTGTAATAAAAAAGAATGCATATTTAATGCTACAATAATTTTATTATAAAGGAATTTCTTTCCTTTGTGTGCGTTCTACAAATAGGCTTACTTTTTTAAATGCAATGTCTATAAAAAAAATGTAAGAGGGCTAACAGATACTGACATTCGTCTCCTAAAGACAGAGACATCCTGTCACTATTTTGGTTTATACATCAAAAAAGTAGGAGTGGAAATAATTATTCTGGAGCCTCCGGCCCCCCTTTACTGGCCTGTGTATTCAAGCCGACTGAAACTTTTGAAGCTATTTCAGACTGAGTCACACTGGGAGATTCTTTGAGTTTCCTCGTCCTCCTGGATGCCACCTTTTTTCATTTCGCTTTTGGTTCTTTATCTGTGCATTTTCATCCATTTGCGAATATCTCCATATTCTCTTTGTGCTAGCTGCTCTTTCTTTTTTCTTTTTTTTTAAGTGAAAAAGAAGCTTGCTCTTAATTTTTATCCTTGGTTAACACATCCTTTTGCCAATGCCCTTGCATAGATAAAGTGTATATTCAGAAATATTCCCAATGAAATATTATTCAGCTATTTTATTGTTTCGGATATTATTTAAGGAGTGACGACTATGTGCTGGGTATAATACTAGATATTTTCATAGCGTGACAATGCTGTGAGGTAGGAGGCTTTTGAGGAAATAGACAAAGGCTGGAATCTGCTGCCTCGCCTACTCCCTGACCTACGGCAAGTCCTTCAACATTGTTGAGTTTTACTTTCTGAATACGGGAAAAGGAGATTATAATGACCTCTTTCTTAGAGATTTCTTTTGAGAATTAAAAGAGGGAAAAACTGGCAAAGCACTTAGCCCATCTTGCCTAAAACAATCCCAATAAATTTTGGTCATTATTGTTATTAATACTCCCGTTTTTTCAAATGAAGGTGAGGTAATAGATGTCGAGTAATTTACCAAAGTTTATATAGCTGACGTGAGGTTTCATCAGCTTATGAACCTCTCTTAGTCACGGGGAGAAAGACAAGTTCTCCTTTCCTAAATCCTAATGGCAATTTCTAGGGGAGCAACATAAGAAATAGGGACACAGTCTGAAATCTTGAAATATGGGTTTCCGCGAAGAAAACTCTTATTAATGTTTGCTAGTGTATCTCTTGTGTTTGGAGACAGGAGTTAAACATTTCATGATTCTGAGAAATTGTATGAGAATCATAACAGATGCTGGACAGATATCATTAAATAAGGATGGAGAAATACTCAGTGGCTTGGGGAATTGCAAGCACACGACTAACCTTAGCGACAGCATCTTCAATGCAATGGCACAGAAGCACATCCAAGGGAGTTTAGTTATCAATGACAGATGAGGAAGTGGAGGACAAGCATAGACACAGTTCTTTCAACAAGCTCTATGGTGATTAAGAGAAGGGATTAGCTAGAGAAAAGTACGTTTATTTTTTAAGGTAGTACGTGTGGACTTTTCTTATCTAAAAGACACAGTGGAGTGTGGCTCTTGCTGCAGAAAGTGATTCTTTATGGCAACTACTCAAAGGTCAAATTAAGAACAAAAAGAAAAAGGTAAGAAATAGTCCATCTTTTTTTTTTTTTTTGTATTTAGAATAATAACCTGCCAACACTCTCTAAATTTTGAAGATGAGAATCAAATGGAGGTTCGTCCCATGCAAAACTTCTGCAAACTTGTCATTCTTTAAAATTAATTTTATAATTGTCATATCAGTACAAATTTAATATACTTTTCCCTACAACTTATTAGTTGCATTGAATTTATACTTTTTTATTGGAATGAATTGTGTTATGCTCCTCTGTTTAAGGCATTATGATATGTGAATAGTTTAGTTAAAAACGTGTTAAAATAGATAGCCAGGAATATAAAGAGTTTAGGGATAGAGGATTGTGTTAACTATTTTCTTTCACCATTTACTCATGTATGGAGTCTGTATTTTACTCTTGTTGACAGTGATACGGTTTACTAGGATATCAAGGAACTGAGGAACATGAGAAGAGTGTGATATTGAGAACCAGAAAAAGAGGTATCTTGATCCAATAACTTGGAAGCTATTTATATTACTGAAAATGTTTGTTGGAAAAAATGTTTCCTGGTGCTGTGAGAAGAATGAATTAGTCAATATCCTGCTATTTTATTGCTATGACACCAAACTTCTTTAGAATTTTTCATTAATATGGTTTAGCTTCACGTCTGAAAGAAGAACCATATCCTGCACAACATGGCATTAAAGAAAAAGACCTCATTTTCTTGCAACATACCACTAGCTATTGCAAATTCTGCTCACATCTTTGCCAGTTTGTGATGGGGATATACTCCTGGGGGCCTTGGAATGGACTGCACATTTCTCTAAAGTATAGTTTTACTCATGGTATAATTCAGTGGTATCACTGGAATCGCAGTAAACAGTATATTGGACTAAATCTCAAATAACTTGCAATAAGTCAATATTGGGAAACGGGAAAAACATTTTTTATTACCAATTCTTTGGCAATACTGAATTTTTGTTTGAGTAAATAGCTCTAATTAAACTGGGACCCCATAGACCCTCTATCAGAATCTATAAAATATTGCACAATTTTCTAAAATTTTCTATACATCTGGTCAACTTTCCTTTAGGGTCCCATTGCCCGGGTCGGGACGAATATTCCATTTTTCGGTGAACTCTGTCTCCATTTTTGTCTGGCTAAAATAGTTGCTTAGAGGTGATTACTTAAGGGTTCACCCCTTCTGCTTCTACTTTTTCAGAGGGTATGTGCCTACAGGGAAAAGCATGCACATTCTCCAGGTATGAGGAGACAGGTATGACAGTCATGCCCTTCCTCAGCTCCTTACTTGGTCTTCTAGTGACTTATATGATTGTCCTGGTCGACTGGAATCTCTTTGCTTAACTAACCCTTACTTGGGCTTTTCCTGGCACTGCCAGTCCTTAGAGGTTGGCTGCAACATCCAGCACTTGAGTTTTGTTTAGATTCTCTCTGTGGTCCTCCCCATAATAAGGCAACACCAGATGCTAGACAGAGATCACTTGGCGGGAGGTCATCTGTCACTTGGGCCCTCTCTATCCCCTATAGAAAGAAGAGGCGATTTCTATTATAAACATCCCTGCCTTTTTCTCCCCCGAAAAGGAGTCATCCCGGTCTAAAAACAATCTTCCCTTTTCTTGTGCTAAGAGTTCCTTTTCTCCACTCTTCTTTCTATAAAAATCTCCCATTTTTACCTTCCCTGCCCCTGCACATCCTCTCGCTCATCTCATCTGGCTGACTTAAGTATCAATTACATTATTTACCTTTTCCCTAAACTCCAGACCCTTGAATGTAACTGCGTATTTATCACTTCCAATTAACGAGTATTAGTCATCTCAGATGTAACGTGTCCAAAAGAGGCCTCCCCTCTCCCCTCCTCCCGAAGGCTTCTTCATTTCAATTAATTGCAACTTAATTTTTCAAGTGGCTCTTGCCAAAAATCACAGGGTAATCTTAGATGTCTCTTTTTCTCTCATGTCCTATAGTAAATCCATCAGCAAACGTTCCCATACCTAACTTAAAAATATATCCAGAATATAATCTCTCTTTACTAATTGCATCACTAACACCCACAGCTAAGCCTTCAGATAATAAAGAGAGATATTTATCTTACGATCTTTCTCTTTCTTCTGGAGTATATGGCCTTTGGGGGTAGGGACTTTTACCCATTATTTTTCTACTGTCAAATCTCAGATTTTGTGTATATAGCATGCATTCAATAAATATTTGTTGCGTGAACGAGTTAATAAATGAATGGATATATGGCAAATATCAGGAAAAGTAAGACTTCATTTTCTTTTCAATATTCTCTTCTCAAATCCTTATCAAAGGAAATATCACTTATTGTATGTGTGTGTGTTTTAAGTCTTTATTTTGAAGAGCAGTTTTAGGTTCACAGTAGAATTAAAAGAAGGTACGAAGATTTGTCACAACCCCAAGCCCTCACACATGCACGGCCTCCCACTTTGTCCACAGCCCGCACCAGGAGGTACACTGGTTACAAGTGATCAACCTGCACTGACACATCAGCCAAAAACCCACAGTTTACAGTAGGGTTCATGCTTAGTGTACAGTGCATGGGTTTATATAAATGGATAATGACATGTTATACACTTTTGTATAACGTGTATAAAGATTGCTCGGTCGTTGTTTATTTTATTTTCTTCCAATAATGCTCAGTTTAGTTGAATATACATGGACCAAATGAATCAAATATAAATCGAGTTTAAAATGTAAGCAAACGGAAATCGTGTTTCACAGTTTGCAGATCATTCATGGAAAACTTCAATTTACATTGAACAGCTCCGATGAGAAAGGACAAATTGACTAAACTAAATAGGAAATTTCTGTCTCATTTGGATCTGGTCTTGCTGTGTAGATACAAATATATATATATATATATATATATATATATATATATATATATATATATATATATTAAGTCATCATCACTTTACATTCCACTATTGACAAGCCAACAAATAAGAACTCATCTGCAAAATTTCAGACTTTTCATATAATATCCTTACCAACGGGTTGAATTTAGAATTTAGAACTATCTCCACAGGGGCTGAGAAGCGTAATACTTAGCAATTGTACTAATGTCATTAAGTGTTTGTAAGCATCTTGCAGGCTTGCCATCCCTGCTCTTTAGCAAGTCTTTCTCGACTAGATATTGTTAGCACGAGCAAAGGAAAGTAGACACAGCAAAGATGCAAATCTGCGTGCTTGGGCTTTTTGTTATGGCTTCTTGTTTTATCTTTTCTTGCTGGAGAAAAGCGTTTCAAAAGTGAGAAAAATATATTGCTGGGTGAATTATTTTACAAATAATTCTCCATTAATTAAATAAGGTGGGTTTTTTTGTTTTTTTAATTTTGGTTCCTTGGGGCATCAATTTGAGATTACTTTTCTCAATAGCGAGATATCTGAAGTAATAGGGACCTGAGGCTATAAGTTTTCCTGTGTAGAAACAAGGCTGAGAATAGTCTATAATGAGGGATAAAGACTCACCTCTAATTGACATCACACACAAATAATGCATTAGGGAAGTATGTTTATCTTTTCCCCTTTGCTTGAAAAATAAAATGCTTGCCTAAAAACATTTAACTAAGACCTATATATCCACTGGGAAACTAGCACATCATTTAATTTCAAATTTTGTATTGACTTGTAAAATGTTTCTGAGCTAGCAATACCAATTAAGAGTAACATGGATTCAATACAGGTGTTTTTCATATGAGGTGTTTTTGAAGGAAGTTTCTCCAAACCACACTATTCACGACCACCCAAGACGACTACAGAACTAGTTAGTTAGTTACACCTGACCCTTTACCAGACTGCATAGCAAGTCTCTCGTAACAGTTTTGAATGAGCAACCAGAGAATATGTTGAGACCAAACATAAAATGAAAAGAAGACAAGGAACAATTAGTCTAGCGTGGTGGAAACATATATTTCCTTGGCTCATTGTTGGGCCATATCCTAAAAGTGTGTTAAGCCTAGTGAAATTGAAATGGGCCCTAAGAGACCACAAGACACTTGATGAGGGGCAGCGGATTGACCCATGAGTGAAATTTTGAGAATTTTTTTTTCAAATTTTATAGTTTCCCAGAGAAAACAAGAAAGTTTCTTATTAAAGTCCAAACATTGAGATGAAAGGCAGGCCAGAATTGTCCTTTCTGTTCCTGAGAAGGCTGAGCAGATTGCGAGGTTATTAGAGATGGCGTGTGGGTCCTTAGTAGTCCCCAAGGAGTGGGGCCTCCCAGGTACGTTCTCTCACATGCTACTTTGTCTCTCGATCTTACCGATTGTGGTGCATAGCAGATGAGCATGCAGGATGCATGACGGGGAGACTCGCTGTCTACAGTCCCTCCTTATTGCACTGGTAACCCAGTTAGAAGCATAAAGTGGAACCGAATAAGGCAGCTCTTCGTTAACCCCTTGGCGTTTAGCAATTCCATTTCCTTAGACAAGAATGGCACAAACACTAAGCAAAAACGCATGTTAGGACCATAGGTAAAATTGTTTATTTAGGTGATGTAAGCCAATAACACTGTCTTTAAAAATATACATTTCTCAAATCCACTTTTATGCTACTAATGTCAGATGTTATATTACTCAGGATTTTATAGAGAGATTTGTTTATATCTATATACATTTGTATATCTGGTCTCTTTCCTCTCAGAGTTTAAATTTAAGTTGGAACAGGGGCGGAGGGAGAGAGACAGAGAGAGACAGAAAGAGATCAAAACATTAAGTTCCAGTTTTAAACAAAAATAATGTCTAATAAGAGATAAAGCCTCAAAATACTTATTTTTTCTCTGTTTCTCTCTCTCTCTCTCTCACACACACACACACACACACACACACACACACCACCACATGAACATGGAGGCCAAAATGGAATGATGGATCTAAAGTACGGGAACACCAAGGATTCGTGTCAGCTCCCAAAACCTGGGAGAGGGGAATGAAGCAGATCCTCTCTCAGAGGCTCCAGGAGGAACTAACACTGGTGACACTCGCGTCTCAGACTTCTGGCCTGCAGAACTGTGACAACACATTTCTGTTGCTGTCCCAGTATTAATTGTAACCGTATTAGCCGCAGAGCTTAAGTTTGTGCTTCCCATGGGTACTGCCTGCCATCTACCAGAATGATGCTGAGGTCAAGAGTAATGACCCCATTTCGGAGCAGTACCTATTTTCATAAATAATTCTAGTGTTGAGCTCATGGGGACACTCAGTTCTAGTTATCAATATCGTTTGTTGAACTATTTCCTACACAACGGATTAAGTTGAAAAGAAGAAACTTGTGAGTCATTGTGTTGTTCACTTCTGCATTTATTTGGTGATTAATGTAAAGATTCAGAGTTTTTAAATAAGGTTACCTTGAATATGGCCTTTTCCTCAGTATTGGAAGATATGACCAATTGAGACGTTAGCTCTTGCAAAATTGATGTCATTTTTATGGTCTTCCCATGAGCTCTACTCTCAGAGTTGTAGGATTTTGAGAAGTGCATGATGGAAGAACACAAGGGGTCACACATGAAGCCCACATGCTTTTCCAGATGAGGAAACTGAAGCTTCCCCACACGGCAAACTGAAACAGGGAGGGTGCCGTGCCCCCCGTCACCAGGCTGCCCAGCCCATTAACACCGCACTTCATGGACCGAATTTCATACCCAGAAGGTAGAAGTTTCCCCAGTTCTTTCGGTTTAATACGTTAGCATCAATGAATATCATTTTAAAGTAAGACCTGAAACTAAGATGAGTATTAGCTATACATTAAAGAAGAATGGGATGTTTTCATGAAAACGTGTCTGCTGTATGGATTTATTTTGTTTTATTTAGTATCTGATTTCCCCTCCCCTCTCCCCAAAAAATCAGTTTTATTAAATGAGAGGAAAAAGTCCTCTTCTGTGCTTTGTACGTTCTGGAAAATAAACGTGGAACTGTCATTTGAATCATCATCATGTCTAAATATCTCATTCTCTAAGGCTGTCTGTACCTAACGAGATACAGATATTATGAGAACAATGAAAAGCTCTAATTAAGGAGTTCGAGGCTTCCACTACTTAGTATGAAATCTAGAGGTCAACAAGGCCTACGTTCCTACGTTTCCAGGACAATTAAAAATTGTCCTGGAAAATAAAATTGTTTTTAAATGTTAAAAACAACCTCAAAATATATTTAACGCATAAGAGCATTTGACCTCCGACTGTGTTGCTTTGAAAAGGACACGGTTCACCTGAAATCCCTTAGTCTGTGTTCACCTGGGAAGAAATGCCACAGAGCTGACAGCCAGGGACAATCTCTCTACCAGTTTAAAGGGCAGTAAAGAAACGCTTCACATTTTAGCACGAGGGAAAATGTATATATGTACCTAACATGTAAGGATTTCAAAATATAATCGACTGCATCTGAGTTTTTAAAATATGGTGTAAATTTTAAAGAAAAATTACAATGTTGGTGCAATGCTCTATTCCCTAGAAATTGTTTAAGAAAGTATCAAGTGACTTAACAACAAACTTATGATTTCACCTACAAAATGCTCTTTGTGTACTGGAATCGCTATGAATTTCCAGATTCACAGTGAGTGTCGTCAAGATGTTACCATTTTTCTTTCCTTACTTTTAAATACCATATTCCCAAGGGGCAGGATCACAAGGACATCTTGCATTTCTAATCTTAATATTTTATATAAAAGAAACCACTTTCATTCCCATCAGAGCACTTAACAGACTAACAAAGAGTATCCTGTATCATCTTTTACAATTGCAGTTATACGCGAGTTATGTACAGATGTGAGGGACGAGGCTTTCTAAAAAAAAAAAATGAGCAGCTATGCCAGAATTCTAAAATATCTAGACAAAACACAGTTTTTATTGTATAGAACCACAATATTTCTTTGTCTAAAAACAGACGATAGGAGCAATCCTTGACAGTGACAGTACATGAAAAGAAACCACAGGAGCATAGAGACACTATAAAAAGATCTAGAAGGAAGCCATTATGCTGTTGAGGGAATAAGAAATTTAAGTCAGAGAGTTGTGAAATGTTCTCATTATAGGTCATCTCGGTAATTATCTGACATCTACAGACAGAGTCACTTCTTAATCAAAAGAATGAATCATTACTCACATCGATTCAGACCATGATCTTTGAAATAATGAGTCTGGTAACTCAAGTGTAAATTTAAAGGCAACTCCAACAACTTTTTGCTAAAGTTTTATACTAAATAGTAAATATCATTTTACGTTTTTGATGATTAAATTAAAATAAAGCCGTAACTGAGAAGGAAATTGTGACAGTGGCATCTGCTTTTTAAGACCTAAAAATAACTGAGGTTGCTAATATTTGCAATGCCAAGGACATCGTTTAATTATTATGAAGTAAGACATAGAATGACTCTCTCCTAAGAATGCTATAGACATGAAATGTAGAATACAGGATTTCATTGGCCTAAAGAGTAATTTGCTGTTTTAAAACTATCTCAGAATTAAGAGGCTTGATGATAGTAAATGACTAGCCAGTTTGGCAAAGAAAAATACAACTATATCCATTTTACATTAAATTCAATTTAACATTAGTTGAGCTCTGACAGGATCCAAAGCTATGATGGATGTAATCTGTAGGCAATGCACTCTTAGTCAAAAACAGACATTTAACGACAAGGAGGGTGTGTGGATGCCACAGCTGGATCCACACCCCAGAGCAGCTCTTTCCTGGGAAAACAGTCTCAGTCTCCTGAAGCAGTGAGTCTGCCTGGGGTTCCATGATGCTCAGGATTCAAATTCAACCCAAGACTATCGGTTTTATTCACGTGAAGGAGAAACTGTCGCACCTTTGTTTTCTTCCAACAGTTACTACCTGTGAGATTGGGGAAGTTACCTGTACCTCCACGCTCTCCTTAGTAGAGATAACGTTTGTACTATTGCTCAGCTTTTTGAGATGAATAAATGAATGAAGTGCTCAAAAATGTCAAATCATCATCACTGGTTTATCTGGGAAGCACCTGGTATACTATATCATGTGAACCTCCTCAAATTATATATCACATTGTAAATCCCACTTGGTTTTTTGGTATATAGTGTTGAGGAATGTATAAAAAATGAATTTAATTTGTTATTAAAAAAAAAAAGAAGTGCCTTTTTCAGTCTGCCTGTTGGATCAATGTAAGTATTCATCGTGATAATTTGGGTTACACAGTTGACAGCATCCTTTAATGTAACCAATATATAATTGCTAAATAACCTTGAGATATTTCAGCCAGGCACTTCACTTAATACAGTTTAAGATCAGGCTATAGGGAATGAACAGGCAGGCCAGAAACACTTTTGGAAATAAATAGAATGTGATTTTTGTTTTCCATAAACCGATGCCAAAAGAGTACCAAAAGGGTTTTTTGCAAAATTTTTTTTTGTGACAAAAAATGTATTTAATGGGAGTTTCATTAGACCCAAATTTTCCAAAGAAAGCAGTTATGATCTATCAAGTAAACAATGCATAATAAGTGCTGAAACATCTTGTAAGTCATTCCATTTCCTAAAGGCTCTTATTTATTATACTGTAAAGCTTATTTTGTTACATATCTTTACTTTCTCTTTAATATTGCTTTTTCCATTTTAGGATTTTTATAGGAGTCTGGATTGTTCTAAACCAAAATAATATATCAAGATAATATTTGAAATCTCACTTTAATTAATTCTAGAGAGATAATTATTTGAATATTTTCCCCAAATTGGGATATTCATCATCTTTTAGATAAAACGTTGCAAATATAGAGACCAGTTATTTTATTAAGATATATTGTACTGTTAGAAATAATCTGTAAGTTAGAAAAACTTAAGGGAATTAAAAGACTTTTCAAAGAGTCAATAAATATCATTGGGGGCAAGTCTTATGCTTTTTCCATGAATTTATGGGAAAATGGTGAATCTTTGATGAAATGCAAGATGGTAGGAAAAGATACTCATAAAAACTGGAAAAGCTAAGAACTTTCAGCTAGCTTGAAAAAAACATATGCCATAGGTGAAATAATAAGAATTTAAAGCCATAAGGTCTAGCTTTCGAATGACATGGCTGTACCTCCCGAGCAGAAAAGGAGAGGGCTTAGGGCTGTGAACACACGAGCTTTTTTTCCTCCCTTCCCAATTAAGTATCCGTTAGTTATAGAGATCTATGTCTAAAATTTTATCTTAAATCGCTTACAGGAGCCTGCTTTGTTTTGCTTCCCAGTGTCTCCACTTATATCAGATGCAATTAGATAGCCAAGATGGATCTTTAACCCAGATTCTGTGCAGAATAACATATTCTCTGATGTTGTAATCATCCTTAAGCTTTTATTTTCATTTAGAATAGGGGGAAACTGTACTTTGCAGTCTTCCTAATCTTATCAGCGAGAGGTAGAGTCTCATGTTGCTGAAGAGGGGGTCGATGTAGCTGTGTCTGATCCTGGCATCGCCACCTTCACACTGAAAACATATACTGGGCAGGCTCATCTCTCTGTCCATCAGCTCTGTCTCCTAAAACGGGATGTTAATTTGTAATGTATGGGGTTGGTAGAAGTTCCAGACGAGTTTCTAAATTTTTGGTTTTCAGTCCAATGTGCAGTTGATTAGTTGCTGGAGGCTCAGTGTAGACTAGCTTGAAAGATAGAATGCTGAGGAAGCCCAGTCTTGGGGAGACCCCACACCTTTGTGAATTTTCTTCTGGGCACCCTACCAGGTTCCCACTATAAATATCAGAGAAACATTCCTTTGTGCTTGAAGGTGAGGAAGGGAAAAGTGACTATATTGAAATATATCCAGAGCATTCTGTTTTCTGTAGCAAGGCCTGCCCTCAGGAGAAACTGAGACTTAATCATAAGACTATAGAATGTCATCGCCCTCCTCCCCCCGCCATATCAATAGGGCTCCTGTATAATAACCAGGAGATTACAGGTAAAAGAGCCTCTAAGAAAACCCCCAAACAACAGGGCTGAGGGAGGGGGCAGAAATAAGGAGACTGGAAGAAATCTTAACGTGTGACACCACAGCCACAGGAAACAGTGAACACAGCTTAACTCTTAGCCAGATGAACGTAAGGCCTCACGAAAGGCCTACCTAACTCTGTTCCTTTCTACTCAATACATCATTGTTCAGCTTTCAACAAAAATTTTACAATTCATGCTAAAAGACAGAAAACATAGTTTGAAAAGACAAAGTAAGCATGCTGAGTCATAAACAGACTCAGACATGGCGGAAATTTGGGTATTATCAGACAGAGAATTTAAATAACTATCCTTAATATGCTAAGGGCTCTAATGAAAAAAGTGGACACCATGCAAGAACAGATGAGTAAAGAGAGATTTGGAAACTAAGAAATAATTAAAATGAAATATTATTCGTTAAGAAGAAAACTGTAACACAATGAAGAATGCTTTTAAAGGGCTCATCATTAGACTGCATACAGCTGAGGGAAAAAAAGATGAGTGAATCTGAAGATATGTCCAAAGAAACTTTAAAAACTGAAATGCAAAGAGAAAAAAATATGGAACGAAATATCCAAGAACTGTGGGGCAATTACAAAAGGTACAATATACAACTAACAAAACTACTAGAAGGTGCAGAATGAGGGGGAGAAGCGAGAGAATTATTTATAGTAACTATAGTTGAGTTACCCTGAGAGAAAGCTCAGAAAACACCAAATATAATATGTACCAAAAAGTTTCTACCTAAGTGTAAAGGCTTGTCTTCAGAAAGCGTGAAAGAAAGGAGGGTGGGGAGGCAAACATTTAAAGTGTTGGGAGAAAAAAAATACACCAACCTGGAATTCCACATCCAGTGAATTGTTATTCGGAAGCAGAGAATCAAGGACTTTCTCAGGAAAAAAGAAAAGTGCTTCTGTGTGTTTAAAGTGTACGGCGAATATATGGCATGACTCTGAGTTATCGTTCAAGAGATGGTGGCTATTTGTAACAATAAATAGAAAAACTCGAGCTATCATATTTAGAGTAATCATGTGCCAAGTACTGTACTATGTACTTCTGTATAACTTTTACTTAAGCCTCATCAAACCTTCTTACAGTAAACTGAAACGAAAAAAAAGTGAACTCAAGTTAAAAAATTTCAATAAAAAACAGAAAATTTAGAGGAAATCCCATTCTCAAAAGGTATAGTGAAAACTCATAAATTGGAGAATAAGAGATATTTAGTTGATATTAACTAGCTATAGAGCAGATAAGTATATTCATAGGTTCTAAAATAAATGTTATAACACCATGTTTAATAACTTTTTCTTGAAATATACATATTCATATAAAAAAGGAATGCTGTCGAATCAACATTCATTGATGGCCAAATACTATAATTTTATTTATCTTAAACCTGACTGCACATTTAATGTTTTGACATCAACCTCTCGCCTTTTCAACCCTGGATCTTCAACTGAACCCCATAAATCAGAAAATTATTTGAGCGTCATATCTCAGTTCTCCCAAGAATGATGCAGTTCTAGATGTGTAGGGGAGAAATTAATTCATGGCATTCAGTGGATGTCTCGGAGCACTAAAGGTTCATTCTCTCAGGGTAACTCAGTCAAAAGCCTGTGCCCACACCCTTAAACCAGAGTCTCTAGAAGTGAGACTTAGGCGTCATGTTTCTTAATATGTAATTTGTTATTTTTATTTTATAGGATCTTCATAAGTTCCTTATGGAAGAAAAAACAAATTCATAGTAGGTTTTCTAATACGACAGCTAGCAGAGAAAATCAACAGATGTAAAACATAGGTAAATGATCACCCAGATGAAGAAATTGTGATGCTGGTTCCATGTCTGTCCTCAAGGGAAGTCTTGAATGACAGGGGGAGGATAATAATGAGTAAAATAGTTCATAATTCCATTTAGAATTAGTAATAAACGTAAAGTTCATTCGTGATAATGACATTGTTGTACAATGAATTGAAAAACTCCAAAACTTTCTTGTCTAAGAAAATGACAGGTAAAATAAATGTTTCCAAAAGAGGCATTCTCATTTACAATGTGGGGTGGATGTAAGTTATGAATTCACCTCTTCTATCCAAATGGAAGGGCTGTCTGGCTCATTGCTTCTTGTGAAGATAATCTAACAAAAGCTACCAACTCCTCATCAGGACACTATATTTTGCATGCATTTCCTGAATTTCTCTGACTTATTGAAGTCCATATATGGACTCCACATGAAAAATTCCTGCTAGTTTTGTTACAAGTATAAGTTACTCAAAGTGTTTGCTTTATGACTATTATTTTAAATTATGGCTATTATTTTAAATATTTTGACATGTTTATCATATTTATTAGTAATTAGCATGAAAATTTATAAATATCCAGATTTTATTCTATTAAATCAAGATCTCTTAGGGCTTATTATGTCTGATATTTTTCTAAATGGTTTTCAAATAAGCACGTGTGTCTTATTTCTATATTTGTACTTAGTAAGATTTTTCAGAACTCTGTGCATAATATCCAGTTAAAGACACAAATGATGATAAACTCAGATTAATTTATCTGTCTGACATTAATACCAAACTGTGGAAAAAGTTAGTCAGATATATTATCTGACCCATTTAGATATAGACTTCATAATAGTACATTTATTTATTTGAGCCTTTGGGCATAAATGTTTCATTGTAATTACTCAAAATGACAATATTTCTAAAAATGGCCTTAATCATTTTAAGCAGTTAAAATGTTATAAGTAGATATTTATGTGTATGTGTGTAAATAGACAGAGTTATTTTTTTATCAACTAGTCTTTTGAAATTATTTTCTGAATGACATACAAAGCAGGTAAAGTTAATTATAGAATATCTTTTGAACAATGCCTCCTTTAATTTCTTACATGTTATGCCAGTTTGCAGAAATTGTCTCAAAAATACTATATTGTATAGTGTATTTTAATGAGTGGCAGGCACTATGGTTTAGGATTTAAGAAAATAAATATATTTATTTTCAGAATTTTTTATTAAAACATGATATCCAACTATATAAAGAAGAATTACAATAAAATATAAGAAGCTAGTTCAATTCTTCCCAATCTTCTTACATTAACAATAAAATAATAGGGGAAGACTTTCAAATTGGCTGCAGAAACACAAATGCAAACTACCCCTCCATGAAATGAAAAAGATAACTGGCAAAAATTGTCAAAATCCACTCAAGAAATTAACAAAAGACTTAGCACAATCTGAGGAGCATTAATTCAGGAGAACAGCTGAAGCCCCATCGGATGGCAGGGATCTGGCCTATTCCTAGCTTCCTCTCCCAGGCTGAGTAGTAGCCTTAAAAATTAGCAGGCTTGCAACTGCAGTACCTGTGACAAGGTATAGTCTTGCAGCCAGAGGAGAGGGAACATTAGATTTGGAGCTCCTCCAAAAGTCCAACCCTGAGAACGCGGTCATTATTTGACCTGACCAAGAACTCACTTCATGGGAAAGCTCTATCCCCAAGGTATTTGTCATAACAAAACGGTGGCAGTTGTTTAACCGCACAGTTGCATGAAGCACTAGGTTAAAAAAGAGCCTCATCAAAAACGTAAAAGGAAGATCTAGGGGAAAAGATACATAAGAGGGCTTTAAAAGTTCTGAAATATCACCGAGCATCTTGGGGAACATGCACATGGACACGGTCAGAACTGGGAGGACTCAGGTCTGTCGTCTCTGGCTCACCTCAAGGATCTGAGTGAGCAGAAAGCGAAAGCGAAGGCAGAGCTGTAAGCCGCCCCGCTGCTGAAGGCATACCGAAATACACACACGCTGAGCCAGCCCTTTCCCAAAGAGTGGAGGACTTACTGATTCAAAAATGTAAAGAAATCTCTGACCAGTCATTAGCTGAGCATTAAATTAAGTGAGCAGAGACCTCCGTAGCTACAAAAGAAATATAAACTTTATAGAATCGGTACAGGGAGGTCACTAAAAATAAATAAATAAATAAATAAATAAATGAAATACATAAATACATAAAATAAAAATAAATAGCAAAAACAATAAACCTCGAGGAGGGGAAATATATGATTTCAGGAGCTGTCACCTTATACTTTCTAAAATGTCTAGTTTTCCACAAAACATTTTGATAGGAAATGACACAGGAATGAACAGTCTATACAGTGTGAGGCGTGGGAAGCAATCATTAGAAACTAATCCTTAGAGGACACAGATGTTGGACTTACTAGACAAAGAATTTAAATCAGCTATTAAAAATCTGTTCACGGATCTAAAGGCAGCTATCTCTAAATAATTCAAGGAAAGTGTGATAATGACGTCACCAAATCAAGAATACCATCGATACAAAGGTAGGAATTTTAAAAAGAGCTAAGTAGAGATTCTGAAATCGCAAAGAATGATAACTGAAAGGAAAATTTCATTAGAGGGCTTCGACGTTCTGCTTGACTTATCAGTAAGCACAGAGGCGAGGAGACAGTGAGATGATACATCAGTGTGCCCAAAGAAAGTCTGTCCATCACATACTTTATGTCAAACAAAATTGTTACTAAAAATTGAATGAGGAATGAACACATTCTCAGATGAAAATCAAGAGAATTTTCTGGTAGCAGGACTGCTCTACAAGAAAAACTAAAGAGAGTCTTTCATGCACAAATAAAAAGATACCAGATATTAACTTAAATCCTTAAGAAAAAATAAAGAACACTATTCAAGACTGTTAAATGTTAGAGTATAAATGTATTTTTTCACAACTGTTTTTTATACCTGATTTAAGAAATAATGGCATAAAGCAATAATTACAAGATGGTGTTGACGGACTTATAATGTATAAATGTGTAATATGGCAAGAATAATAAAATAAAATGGTGGTGTCTATGCTCCCACATGTCACTAATCTCATCAAAGATGTACTTTGGTAGAAACAATTTGATGTTCAAAAAAACTTGAGGCTTTCCTAGACATTTATTTTTTAAAAAATAGGAAGTGATGTTTTCCAAACAGTAAATTAACCACAAACTTAACATATTGGAATTAAGTAAGAAATTCAGACATCACAAATCTTGGTTAGGTTTTTGTTGTTGTTGTTGTTGTTGTTGTTGTTGTTGTTGTTTTAGAAAAACAAACTGTCTAATCTTCACTTTCTTAGTAGCTTTTCTAAAATAAATACATAAAATAAACCATACCCATTCTATCTATAAATCAGCGCTTCGCCTGTTGAACAAAAGAATTATCTTCTTAACATTTAGTCAGAGGAATATTAAAGAATGAATTTGATATGTTTATTCTAAAGGCCTATGTGCCTTTAGATTTATAAAACAGAAATCTTCCTTGGTAGGAATCTTTTAACCCATCTTTATATATTGTGAGTTGTTCATCTAAAACCTAGAAGGTTTTAAAATTTCATTTGGCGAACATTTACTGAATATCATATACATACACTCCTATGCAATATGAACATGTATGAGACATTAAACTTACTTACAAAATATATCATCATATATGTGTGCCATTTATAAAATAAAATTGGAATCCATTAAAAAGCTTCCACTTCTCTCTGGGAGATCAGGGAAACACTCACAAATCTAGTAAATGTTGAATAAGTAGGAATTTTGCCTTCATAGATGACTATGTAAAACCAGAGAAAGCATTAGAAATGGAGGCAACATTTTACATATTACTGGTATGCATATATACTATAGTGTTAGCAATTTTTCTGTTTTATCATTTGAGTATTAATTATGAGCAAGGTGGCAAACTAAATTTATTGAATACTTGCTATACGCTAGTTTGTTTAAGACATTTCTAAATAAATAAAAGAATGAACAAATAGCATTGTTTTATTTCATTTGTGAGATAAATCTTATTGATTCCAAATTCAGTTCTGTTTTAATTAAGGCGGGTTGATTTACATGAGGTTGTGGAAATTCATGTTCCATCAAGAGCAATAAATAAATGTATGTTTCCGTGAAACAGCGTCTAGACTGCTTGGAGGAACAGAGAGAATATGGTCAGGTTTCCTGCAAGTAAATTCTGATTGATCTGTGTAATTGTTTTTTCTATGCTGGGTAACCAATTACCAAACACACAGTGGCTTAAGCAACACTTATCAGGTAGCTCAGTTTCCTGAGTCAGAAGTCCAGGCATAGCATGACTAGTTCTCTGTTCATCTGCTTTCAGCCTGAAATCAAGGTGCTGGCCACACTTGGTTATTGTCTGGAGGCTCTTAGGATGTATCCATCTCCAAGTGAGTTCAGGTTCCTGGCAAAGTTTGGTCCCTTGTGGTAGGATCGAGGTCCCCATTTAATTGCTGTCTGCTTTGGGTGACTCTAAATTCACTGAGGCCACTCAGGTCCTTGCCACATGACCCTCTGTATCTTCAAAGACAAATGAGAAGTTTTCTTCCTTTCGCATCTCCTCACGCTGTTAGTCTCTCTCACTTTGGATTGTGGGCTTCAGTAAGACACCTGTCCTTTTTCGGGGCTCACTCGATGAGGTCAGCCTCACTGAAGATAATCTCCCGTTATGAAAATGAACTGTGCTAAATAACAACCTCAGCCCAGGAGTGAAATTCATCACATTCACAGATCCAGAGATTATACAGTATGTACCAAAGTCGGACGAGGACCTTGGAAGACTAGATTGAAATTCTGCGGACCACACCCTATGACTTTGTGCTACTCCATTAAGCTCAGAGCTAATTTTCCTGTAAATATGGAAATATTTACTTCATAGAGTAGCTATGTGTGTTCCCAAGTGGTAATATGTGAAAGTATATAACACTTATCTGGAAAATAATAATCATTCAATAAGTGTTAACAATTATTTTACTAGTTTAAGGGTTTGTTTCATTAGAAAATAAACAGTAAACAATGTAACGTCTTAACCATGAGAGTTCATCTAAATATTTTATTACACATATTTTGTGAGCCAAAGAGGAAGGAAAAATTTGATGCAGCTGGTAGCTTTGGTTAAAAATAATCTGCATGATTTAATCATTCTTAAATTTTTCTAAGAATTATGCATCTGGATTGGAATGAGAAATAAATAAAAATATAAAAATTTCCACACTCATTTTAATCATCCTCATGAGATTCTAGTCTAATTCTAATTCCAGCCATTATAATTTCTCATTAAACTAAATAGTGTTCTATCTGTACCATAATTGAACATATTCTTAATGAGAAAGTAGTAATCATTGAATTCACCATTTACACACTGAATGTGGGCTGGATGTTATTCTTCATTCTGCTTGCTAAACCAGGCTACTATTACTGGGTTGGCTACTATTGAGAAATTTTGCATTTGATTTCAAACAAGTCAGTGAAACAAATATGATCTATTAAAATACCCATATGCCTGTTAAAATTTCAGGGTGGAGCACATGGTAAAAATCCTACTTGTTTAAAAAATATATAATTATTTTTACATCAGAATGATATAGGGGTACAGAGTTAGAGGATTTGGACACAATAACAGATAGTTTCAACATGAAAATATGCTCTTAGTGCTGAAAAGTCTACAACTTAACGATGTGGGAGAGAGAGAAAGGACATTTAAATGTTATGAAGAGAGGGTCACATCTTTATAACAACAAATATTAATAGCTTAAAAAATTAAACAATTCTGAAAGGAGGATTTTAGAAGAGCTGAAAGCAAAATGCCAAGTGATTTAGGATTCCGAAACTGCTCTTTTCCAGTTTAAGTAGTCAGTTTGTTACATCTGAAATGGGTACAGTAAATAAACTCCTCTGCTTTACTCTTCATGGGGAAGTAATTTTTTCAAGCTTATTAAGGTAGTATCTGTAAGGATTCTAAATGTGATTAATCTGCTTAGAATGAAATTCTTTGAAAAGGAAATTTTTATAGTATATATAGTGTGAAAAATCAAATATATAAGGTATCTGCTATTTAAAAAAAAAATGGATTCCAAATGTTGAGAGTGTAGCTCAGATTCAAGACCAGATGAACTAGAGCAATTTGACCAGTCCTGTACTTCTTTGGGTTTCATTTATTTTTTTTTACATTTACAAATTAGCAGTGTGCTTTCTTCACAAGATAGGTGAGGATCAAAATGAGACAAGCATGATAAGATTGTAAAGACTTTACATAAAGTTTACATAGCTTTTTATAATGTATTAAAACAAAATCATATTACGAAAATATTATCAGTACAAAACTGATATGTCTTACAGATCGACTAGATCTGACCCACAGGTAATGAGACGAGAGATAATTATACTGTATTTCATCTTCAAATAGCTTTACCATTATATAACTGTAATGTATATATCATAAATATTGAGTTTCCCTCTTTCTTTTTTCCTATTCGCCCCTGCTTCTTACTGGAATAAATAATAATAGGAATAGATGGTTTTAATTTTTCTCAAATGTTTCCAAAAACTATAGTTCAAGAGGAAAGAACTAGACATAATCACATAAAAAGTGAATGGAATCTTTTGTTGCTTTAGAGAGCTTGGGTCAAGCATTTCTCAGAGAATCCAAAGCAAAGAAACCTACTGCCAAACAAATTAGCCCTCATTAGCTTTATCTTCTTCCTAGCCATACAAAACTCTGTGCCTCGTGCTCTTATTGAAAATTCAGAATATATAATTACTTAAAATTTTACTAGAACAAACATGGCTGGCTTAATTAATGTAAACAGAAACACTAGATGTTACATAATAGTAGCATTCGCTCGTATATTGTAAAAACACATTTTTTTTGTCGGTAAAGATGAATATTTTAAATGGATCAAAATGCAACAATACTTAAGATTAAAGAAAGATAATTATGTATGTTTAGAATGAGAAATTAGTGGTACCTTAATCACAGCCCAATCCAAAAACGACTAAAGATTATTTTCAAATATGGCAAGAGTTATCTTTGACCTCCAGAACCCGCCATGTAAACATCTTGATTTAAACAAGAATCTTTTCGTTGGTGACTAAAATAGGTTTCTACAATGTTAGTTCTTAATTAAATGGCCTGCAGAACAGATCTGTCCTGTCACCGGGTTGTCAGAGTTTTGGTTAAAAGAAGAAATGGTATTTCATTAAATACCCAAGATTAATTTTGCCATCACGTCACATCTAATGTGGAAGCTCTTACACTAATCATCCCCTTTAAGCTGACGTGCTATAGGGCTGTTCTGAAAATATGTGCAAGGAACAAAAGATTAGTTTTTCCTGAAAGGTTTCACGGCTCTTCCTTTCTTCCCAATAGGACATATTACTTGGAATCACTGTATACTATCCCTGAATAGAATTGTCCAGGACACAAAATTTGCTTTTAGTCCTCTCCTTTCTTTGTGGCGGGTCCCACGTCTACTTAGAAGATTCAACAGCAGCCACCCAGTGACCACCTGGCACAAGGAGCATGAGTACTACACTCAGATGTACCTGATCGGTCTGCTTTGTGCCTTTAATTTGGGCAAGTTACTCACACCCTCGGAGCCTCAGTTTCCTCACCCACTAAATGACATAACCTGTAAAATTATTCAGTGGATTAAGTGAGACACTCGATACATTGGGGATATAGGAAATAGCCATTGAAAGGTCGCGATTATAAGAAATCTTCTCAGGCTGCCCTTGTGCTTTTTTACCCTTCTGTGGTTGCCTGCTACTCAGACAAGTTTGTGGTCATGAATTTTTCCTAGTCCTCAGAATTTTCACTAATTTACCGCATTCCAAATCACTCTTTTATTCTGCCTTAAGTTAATCAATTAATGGGACCGGGTAAGAAAATGATTCCCAGGTAATCCAAATGAAATTCAACAGCTTCTTTCTGGATATAATTCCCCCACTTTGTTAGATCATGCAAATATGATAGAAACACCTTCAGTTTCTGGTTAGCTTTGTGTGCGCCAGGGACCGTGCCTGAGGCTGCGAGTACATCATTTTATTCAACCCTAAAGGCAACTCTGAAAGGTCGGTATCATTTTCCTGTTTACAAGGGAGAAATGGAGACTCTATGGGGCTAAGTGATTGTCCCAAGTCACCCACCTGGTGAGCAGTGGGTCCAATATTGAGACTTACATTCTTAACAATCAGTATGTTAGGATTAAAGATTAAAATGACCAAAATGGCGGTCTCCACAGGAGAGAACCGTTGTATGTCTGCATTTGGAGACAGTGGAGAATTTGTTAACTGACAGATCACCATCTCCCAGGCCGTGGTCTGAGTCACAAGATATGCAAGATTTTTTAAATCTTCAGAGCTTTCAATGTATTTTAATACATATTTATTTTAACAGCACATTAAATTCATGATTTCATAGTACTTCCTAAGGCCAGGCTAAGTAAAAATGTGTATAACTTAAAAAATTAAATAATAATACAGGTGGCCAACAAATATTACAAAGTTTTGAAGGTAGTAAGGAAATTTCTAATATTAAGAATTACTTCCCCAATCCTCTCTACTATATAGTACTGGGGTAGATATAAGCAGAAATGGTTAGAGGCAAATTTGGTTTTAAATTATTGTTTCTCTTTCTAATTGTGTAGTAAAAGAATCACTATCTTAGGTCACATAGTGACGGTATTTCTCCCTTTTTTCTCACAAAAACTCAGTCTTCTGTTTTTATCTGCCTCATATGATGATGCTTTTTCTTTATGATACCTGAATTTGAACTTGTAGCCTCTCAGCCGTGGGGCTCCCTACACATTGTTCGAAGAAAACGTCACCTTGATTATCTAGCGTTTCACCTATCTCAACAAAACTAATATTTCATCTTCTCTCCTTTCATGGTCTCAGAAAACATTACCATTTTATGACTTCCTACACTTTCAAATCATTGAAAGCTTTTTCCAAGTCAAAATTATCTTTCTAATATTTTAATCTTTAGTCCTAACACAGTGCCTGACACATAGTCAGTTTCTTATGAAAAGAAAGGGAGTAGCAGATTCCAGCTCAGTTTTAGTGTCCATGACACTCAGGCTTGTTTCCTGGATGGTGTGGAACTAATTTTCAGTGTAAAAATCATAAATAATAGGAAGAAGATACAAGAGACAAATTCCTGAGTGATTCAATGTCAGGGTCAAGCACATTTGTCTGTATGGAGAAGTTTGGAAGATGGGAAAACATAAACCAAGGGGAAGAGAAAAGGAGAAAGCATCCAACAAAAAGAGGTCTGGAAAGGGAGATAGTGAAAGGGACCTGAGCTGGGACTATAGCCCCAAACGCGTTCTCTTGGGAACCTGTCTCCTCACATTGCATCTGCGATGGGGCTGTTAAGTGTTCCAACAATCTGACATCATACATGAATCCCGAAGTGAATTTGTCTGGCATCCTCAATTTCATTAATGCGCACACAACAGAGGAGGCGATCTTGCTTGATGATTTACGGGCTCAGCAGAAGGGTTGTGAGCACCAGCACGCACTTTTGATTATATGCTAAAGATTGTGTCATTTACCCCACTGATGAAATGTGGGAAAGATGCGACAGAAGATGTATATCATTCCGATTATTCCCAGACAGACTTCCTCTTGGGTTTGCTGCTAATAGAGAAGATGAATACAGAAGCAGTTGACTGGACTCACACAGTAGGCTCTCTGAACCAGGAATGAGAGCTACAGTCCTGATAGCACACAGTCAGTCTCTGGTTGATTTGGCCTTAGTATTGTGTAAATACAATAAGCATGGGATTTTTCCAGTGTTTGAAAGCTTCTGTTTTCACTTATTAGACTTCGGTAGTCCATTGAAGCCAAGATAACAGTATCAGCAAAACAAGGTTGTTCTGTATACAGAAGCCTCCTAATTTGTTTTTTAATTCCAGGAAGAAAAAATGACATTCCAATAGTGATATTATAGTGTTTGGTACTAGAGTGGGCAATGCTTTGTAGCACAGAGTCAACTCTGAATTGAGCTCATGAGCAGTCTCTTTCTCTCCTCCTAGGATCTTAATGTTAGTATAAAGGCATGTTGTCTTTTGCTAAGTGAAATAACCTAGGAAACCAGCAGAGAAATCCACTGCAGACGTAGCCTCAAAGCTAAGGGCAAACCTGGACGTGACTCTAAGCATGCTTGGTGTCTTTGTTCATTTTTACAATTTACTTTCATCATTTAAAACCATTCAATTTAGGTAGAAGACCTTGATTATAATGCATGTTTCTTTGAGAAACTCTTTGGCCACTTTTAGGATTTTTCTACTTAGACTTCGATCTTTTAAGCTCTTTTAACCTTTAAACATTGGCTGCCCAGAGTTACCCTGTACTCATAAGGGACATTTCCAAAGCCCTTAATCTCTTGCATTTATCTGCATAATATCTTCCAGTTTTCAAAGTGCTTCAAATTCACTGTTTCAGGTCATTTCCCAATAACCTGTGTTGTAAACATAGGATTTACGGTAATCCTCATTCTACGGGTGAGGAAACAGTTTCCATAAGGTCGATTTGCTGGTTGCTGTCAAAGTTAGGTTTTGAACCAAAACAATTTCACTTTTCTTGCCCATTACTAATACCCTTTGTCTTCTATGCATAAATAGACGTAAGAAGCTAATAATGAGATATGTAAAAGGAAATTCAATTGATCTGGCATTTGGGGAATCTTTAGTGATAATCAACAGAACAACATCAATTCATCGGAGATCCTGTATGGGTCAAGAAGTGTGGACACCTCCTTTATATCTGACAAGGTGCCATGGTTTTCTTGACCTGGACAACACTTTATGTAATTATCGAGTGTTGGTGTTCACCATCGCAATGTGATGGGTGACGTACACTCAGGTAACATGGCAGGCTTGGGTCTACAACTTCTCATTGGTAGCTCTGTTTGAAACCCTAACAGTGAGCGTCTCACTTCAATGCCACATTTTTGGCCTGGTGAGAATCGGAGCTTCAACACTGTCTCTTAAAGATTCACGTCAACTTAGAATCTCAGATTATGGCCCTATTTGGAACTAACGTTTTTACAGATGCAATCATTTAAGAATCTTCAATTAATATCACACTAGATTTGGAGTCATCCCTAAATGCAATGACAGACGTCTTTATGAGAAGAGGAGCGGGAGACACACACAGAGATGGAGGCCCTGTGAAGAAAGATGTGTGGATAAGTGTGGCAGAGCCACAAGCCAGAGAATGAAGGACAGAGGCATCCAGAAGCTAGAGAGAGGGAAGGGATGGCTCCTCCTTAGAGCCTTCGGAGGGAACACAGCCTTGCTGACACTTTGATTTTGGACTTCTGGCCTCCTTGACTGTGAGAAAATACAAATAACTTCCTAGTGTTTTAAGCCACCAACTTCGTGGTAATTTGTTACAGTAACCCCAGTTAACTAAGACAGTAGTCAAACTGTTCTGGACAAGACAGCTCTCTTCCGGTTCCTGGTGTTATGTCAGGAGCTCAGGTCCAGTTCACGATGACACATGAGGTTCTACTCTTGGCCACGTGTAGCCACTACAAGTTTAAAAACAGACATATCTGCTCATGTATTTCCCATGGGTTGTTTTAGCTTGAATCCACTCTCTCTCTCTCTCTCTCTCTCTCTCTCTCTCTCTTTTCCCCTCTGTCGTATCCAATCCAGGATTTCTATGTGTTCACATGCTGGACGTGAGGTACAGGCAAACCTTCTGCCAAGCCCTCCTTCACTGTCTTCCACTAGCCATGTATCCCGGCTAGACAACATTAAATTAAAAAAAAAAAAAAATCCCAACTTAGGCAAGGGGCTGGACGAAATTCAATTAATAGATAAATGTGAAAATCTTTTCTTAGATGAAAATGAAAAGGATACTTTCTCAAACATCTTTTTCCCTTGGTGACCTAAAATTGTTTTCCATTGCAATAAAATTTCTCGATTTTCGCAATGTCTTAAAACACAATTGAAATACATTTTGTGGAGGTACAACTCATAGTACCTTAAAAAACGCCCATATTTTCCAAAGGACTGTAGTATGTATTTAGGTGGCCCTGTAAACAGTGACAATTTACTGTTAACATTTATGTTATTTATGTCTTTAGTATCTATTCTCTGTATGCTTTTAAATCACAAGTATCAGTTCTTCTTTTTTTGAATAAAAGAAGGAATATGTTTTGTATTTTAATATTTTCTTCCTTTATATTTCCCAAGTCTCTTGTCTATGGAAAGCCAACGCAGAATTATTTGAATTTAAACAGTATAAAGCAGCTGTGCTAATGAAAGCATTTGTTTTCATTTATTTTATGTGCACATACCTAAAGAATTATGCAACAGCTATACATTTATAAATCCAGTGAATGGATATCATAAATAAACACAGAAATAGACTTCAGTGAAAAACCAGAATTTGCAGTTAAAGGAGAAATATAAACTATACAAATAGACAGAAAATTCCAGCTCTGTGAAATTTTGGGGGGCAACAATATATCATCACTTAATTTTAGTTTGACATCATTTTCTACTTAATATCTTATACCTGAACTTCTTTGCCATTTGGAACAGCGCAATATTGAGTATTTGAATACTGGTTGAGTTAGAATATGGCCAATGAGCTATATAAGTTATAGTTGAAAAAGGTCAATTTAAAAATGATATGATCTGGTCATAGTCATTTAATTTGTACAAAAGAGTTAGTATAGACAATCATTCATAATATTACTTGGAAAAAGAGAAGATATATAGATAGTAGAACCAACGTTAATAATTTTGAATAGAACATATTCCAAAGTTTTTTCTCCCAAGATAACTTTTACCTTGATAATTTAACAAAATTTAAAATGTTAAGTGGCAACTTTCAGTTTCAGTTCTGACATCTAAAGAGCTTTAAACTCATAACTGCCATCCTTACAATAAAAAAAAATAAACCAACTGAAAAGCAGTGAATTTTCTTGGACCCATCAGAAAACAGAGATTTCAGGGCAAACCACCTCCCCAAACACTAGGGAGACAGGTGATTCTACAGAGTCATCTGGAACAGAAGCCACTGGAGTCAAAACCAATAAGAACACATAAATTTTGACAAATCAACAAACTGGTGGAGACAAGGTGAGGACTAACATGAGAATGAGAAACTCACGGAGTCTGAAGTCTAATAGAATCCTTATACTTTTGTGGGGTTTACCTACAGTAACCCCTTCAGGTTCTTATGGTTAAGATCCAAGAAAGATCTAATTGTCGTTCTAGCTGGGAGCAAAAACTAATTATCATGAAATACAACCAGAACAGTCTCCACAAGAAAAGCCAACTCCACAAGAGGGGGAAAAAAAAAAAAAAAAGACTGCACCAAATTCTTATTACAGAAGGGCACAGCTGCCACTCCAGCCATATCCTTTTTTCTGTCTCAGCAAATAGTGGTAGAAATGCTAAACCACTGAAGATACATTTGTGAAAGTCGATGCCTGGACACACAGGGCCACTAAAAGACTGAGATTTAATTTTAAGGTCATAGATCACTCCCCTTCCTGTACCTTACCACCATGCCAATGAGACTCTAGTATAAAGAGGGTGGCTTACAACCCAGGCAGCTGCAGAACACAGACACTATGCGAGGAGGGGCTCAGTTCCTTACTGTGATTACATGTGGCTTCCTAATTCTGGGAGTGTGTGGGCAGTTAAAGTCCACATATAGACACATTGGGTCACTGAGCTCCCATGAGTTGTTCTGGCATCAATGCATTCCATCCTCTAGGTTTGAAGTTCCTCCTCCTTTCTGGCATCCGCCAATTTTACCTTTTTTCTTGAGACCAGTAATATATTTATATATTTTGTCATAGTAAAGCCAAACTCAAAGAAGACAAAACAAGGACTCTGTAGGAAATTCAAGCCTACTGTCTACAGCTGCAGTAAACATGAGACATACCCCAACTCCTAGCCAGGTTCACAGGAAAAAAAATAACTGATAATAAAAGAAACAGAACAGGAAATCCAACAACTATGGGGGTAATTCCAAAAGATATAACCCATACCCAAGAACTTCCCGAAATTAATCAGACACAAAAACACTGACCCACAAACTGAGAGGACACCAGTCAGGAGGTCAAAATAAATACAGTTGATTTTCAACCTTCAAGAGACCAAAGACAAAGAAAAAGTCTTGCAATAATCTGGGGCAAAAAAGGGGATCTTATCTATAGAAAAACAGGGTAAGAATTACAACAGACTTCTCATTAGTAAACATGAGAGAAAAAAAAGAGTCGAATGAAATAGTTAATGTATTCAAAAAAGATAAATAATCTAGACTTTTATGTCTAGTCAAATCATCCTTTAAAGCAAAGGAGGAATAAAGACTTTTTCACACAAAGATAGAGACCTCAATGGCAACAGACCTCCTTGCAAGAAATGTGAAAATAAATTCTCAGGGAGAAAGAAAATAAAATAAGTTGAAAACTAAGACCGATATAGAGAAAGGAAAAAATATTAGAGAAGGAACAAATGAAGTAAAAAACAATTAGATTTTTTTCCCTCTTAATTAATTTAAAAGATAGCAAAATTGATAAGTGAAGTAAATAACAGCAATGTCATGAAGGATGGAAAGGAGTAATTGGGAATACTCCATTATAGGGCTCCTACACACATGTAGAATATGGTATTACCTGATGGCAGACTAATAATTCTTAGAAATGTATATTGAAGCTCTAGGCAAACACTAAAATTTTTTTGTTATACTAGGAGAGGAGATAAAAAGCAGTCATGTAAAATACTCAATTAAAAACAGGAAAGCAGAGAAAAAAAGTAGAAAAAAAGGAAAGTAAATAACAACCCAGGGAAGAGGAAAGAGTTACAAGCCTGGTATGTATTAATCCACTGATAGCAATGATCACTTTAAATGTGAATTATCTAAATATGCCAACTTAAAAGTATTAAGAGCTAAAACTAGATTAGCAAGTCTACAAAAAAAAAATAGAGATAGAAAAGACCAAAACACAAAGATGTGTCATGTTAAGAAATCTACTTTATTTATTTATTTATTTATTTATTTATTTATTTATTTATTTATTTTTTCTAGGCTAGACAACCCTTGGTTGACCTCACAGATTGCAAGGACCTTGTCAGCTTACAATCCCTTATTTTTTTTGCCTACAGCACCTGGTCTTCCTAGGTGGTCTCCCATCCAAGTACTAACCAGGCCCGGCCCTGCTTAGCTTCCGAGATCAGACAGGATCAGGCTTGTTCAAGGAAATCTACTTTAAATATAAAGACTGATAGGTCAAATGTAAAGGGAGGGGTAAGGGTCATATTACCACTAATGAAGAGGTAGTTGGAGCAGCTATACAAAGAGACTCGTCGGGGGTAAACAAGTGCTTTACACAATGATAAAGGAGACACTCCTACAAGAACACGGCAATTCCAAATGTGTGTGCACCTCACTACTGAGTGTCAAAATATGTGGTGCAAAAAATGAAAGGAGAGACGAATCCGCTGTATGGGTTTGGGACTTCGGCATCCTCTTGGTAGTAACGAATCAAGGAGGCAGACTGTCAGTAAGTACATAGTTGACTCAACAGTGCTATTAACTTGGTCTCATTGACCTTATGAAATGCTGCATCTGGCAACAGTAGAATACATATTCCAAGAAAAATAAGAAAGCTCACATGGTACAGTCACCATAATAGACCACATCTTGGATATAAAACACACCTGAAAAAATGTAAATGAACACAAATCATATAAAGGATCTTCTCAGACCACTATGTAATTAAACACAAATCGTTAAAGCAAAGATAACTGGAAAATCTCTAAGTATTTAGAAATCAAACGCACTTCTAAATAACTCATGTATCATATGAGAAGTCTCAAGAAAAGTTAGAAATTATTTTGAACTAACTGAAAATGAAAATACGACATGAAAATTTATGGAATGAGCAATAGCAGTGCTTATTGGAGAATTCACAACATTACATGCTTATAATAGAAAAGATAGAATGATCCATAATCAAAATGTAAGCTTCCTCTTTAGGAAATTAGGAAAAGAAGAATAACATAAGCCTAAAGTAAATAGAAGTAAATAAATAAAGAAATTAGAGGAGAAATCAATAAAATTAGAAACCAGAAAACAATTAGAAAAACATCAAAAGCTTGTTCTTTAAAAAGATAAATAAAATTGATAACTCTCTAGCCAGGCTAACCAAAAAATAAAAGAGAAAAAAGATTCACTAATATAAAAAATAATAGAAGAGCCATAACTATGGGTCCCATGGACACGAAATAAGATAATAAGACTGAGCATGTTCGATGGACTAGTTTCCGTCATAGACTCTCAATGTCTACTTCAGGTATTCCTTCAAGCAAAGTCAGGCATTGATTGACAAGGAAGTGTGGGAGTGGTTTAGCAGAAGTCAATTCAAGATAGGTGAAGCAGAGCCTCCCAGAAGACAATTATAAAAGAAACTAGAATGATGGTTTAAGTGAAAAAATAAGTTATAACTATGAGAAAATAAAGAGTGTCCTGAGAACAGTTGAAATCCTGTTAATTACAGCTGTCCTTAATACATATCTTTATTCTAGGGATTAGAAAAAGGGAGAGAGGAAGAAGAATACAATGAAAGAAGAAAGTAGAAAGAAGGAAGACCCGTGAGAGGAGATAAGAGAAGAGAAAAGGAGAAATATATGAGTAAAAATATTATAGATCTATTTTGTTGAACTACAGTCGTTTGTGCATAAACAACGTGCTCTAAGAATGTGCAGAGGGGAACATAAAGGCAAGGGCAAGGGAATAATTATCGCTAAGACAACCATGTGGTTTTGATACCACAGAGCAAAGAATGTCTGTGGGGGAGAGAGGAAATTGTAACTCACTCTCACAATATGGATGTTGATATGAATTAACGTATCACTTCAGCTGAAATGCTCACTCTTTTTTTACCTCCCAGTCTCTTCTCAACCACTGAAACCGCTCTTGTCACTGCTGCCAAAAACAGCCCCATCTTGCCAAGTCCAATATTTTAGTCTCAGTATTCACATTACTCCATTCTACAGAAGCAATTGATAAAACCGGTCACATCTTTTTCAAAACCCTTCGTTGCATGACTTTCAGGATATTATATTTACTTGAATCGTATTCCATCTCCAGCTATGTCTTCTCGCCTTCATTTGATAATTTTCATAATTTTCTCTACTTCTCCCCTAGGCTTTGGCCTAATATACCCAACTAGGCGTTTGACATATTTCTACATGGATGTTTAGTAAGAATATCAAGTTTAACATATCTAAAACAAAATGATTTTCAATCCCCACTACTGGATTAGCCACTCAGGCCAAAATTCATTTATATACATATATTTATATATAAACATATACAAATAAATAAATATATATATATAAACATATATAAATAAATAAAAATATATATATATATATATATATATATATATATATATATATATATATATATATATATATTTATATTTTCCTCTTGGGAGCCATATCAGTTATAAATCCTATCAGCTCCACTTCCAATATGGAATCAAAATGCAACCTGTTCTTATCATTTCTACTGGCCCAGTGTTGTTCAAGCCATATTATCTCTCCCTTGGTGAAGCAGTAGTCTTTATTCCCCAAAGAGCAGTAATACAATCCTTTAGAACACAATAAGAGAATATGCCTCTTCTCTGTTCAACATTTTTCAGTGGGGTTTCTGGTTCTGCGTGTCAAGAGCTTGGAAGACACAGGTGCATCCAAATAACAAGAAAAAGCTGAATGAATCGAAAACCCCATAATATATCATGGATGAATAAGAGAGAGGAAGACAGAAGCCAAACAGCTACACAAGAGTGGAGAGAAAGATTGGTGAACATAGTCACTACAACTTACCAGGAGAGAAACTCACACGAAGAACTGTCCATGGGAACAATGCCAGGGTGCAAAAACCTGAGCTACAAATATCTGGAGGCTCGGTGTGGACAACTCTGGGTGTTAAAAACTACAGGAGGATGAGACGTAAGGGGATAAACAAGAACAACAAATAGAAAACAATAATGGGTATGGGAATATTAATCCAATTACATCAATAATTACTTTGAATATCAATCATCTAAATGTACTAATTAAATGTTGGAGATTGATGGAATGGATCAAAATCAATAACCAAACATATATTCTACAAAAAAACCCACTTTGAATATAAAGATGCTTGTAGATGAAAAGTTATTGGCGGAGGAAAACTTATCATGCTAACGCTAATCAAAAGAAAGCAGGACTAGCTATAGTAATTTCAGACAGAACAGATTTCAAAGCAAGGAAACTTATAAATGATAAATAAGGGCATTAAATAATGATAAAGGGATCAATTCTCCAAGAAGACAGAACAATCTTTAATGTATATACACCTAACAACAGCATCAAACATTGTGAGGTAAAAATTAATAGAATTGCAGAGAGAAATAGATGAATCTACTATAATAGTCGAAGATTTCAACACCTCTCTATCAGAAATGGGCAGATCCAGGCTGGCAAATATCAGTAAGGACATAGTTGAACTCAAAAACACCATTAATCAACTGGATATAACTGACATCAATAAACTGCTTAACGCAACAACAGCAGAATACACAATGCTCTCAAGCACATGTGGCATATTTGCCAAGATACACTACATCTTGGGCCATAAAACACACTTAAACGAATTTCAAAGAATAGAAATCATACAACGTCTGCTCTCAGATCACAATGAAATAAAACCAGAAATGAATAGCAGAAAGATAATCGAAAAATTCCAAAATATGTGAAGATTTAACAACACACTTCTAAAAGACATGCGTCATAGAAAAATGTCTCAAAAGAAATTTTTAAAATATTTCATACACAGGATACAAAATTAACAAATAAAAATCCATTGTGTTTCTATATACTAAAAATAAAATTTCAGAAAAATAAATAAAACGTTCCTTTTGCAACTGCGACAAAGAGAATGAAATATCTAGGAACAAACTTGAAAAAGGATGTGAAGGACCTATATACTGAAAACTACAAGACATTTTTAAAAGAAATTGAAGAAGATACAATGAAGTGGAAAGATCTTCTGTGTTCATGGATTGGAAGAATCAACGTAATCAAAATGGTCATATTACCTAAAGCAAAATATAGATTTAATGCAATCCCCATCAAAACCCAATGGCATTTATTAAATAAATAGAACAAAAAATCATCAGATTTGTATAGAATCATGAAAGACTCCAAATAGCGAAAGCAATCTTGAGAAAAAGAACAAGGCCAGAGGTATCACACTGCCTGTCTTCAAATTATACTACAAAGTGATGATAATCAAAACAGCATGGTATTGTCAGGGAAAAATAAAAAATAGAAAAACAGACACACAGACCAATGACACAGAATTGGGAGCCCAGAAATAAACCCACATATATGAGGGCAAATAATTTTTGACAAAAGAGCCAAAAACATACAATGGAGAAAAGAAAGCCTCCTCAATAAATGGTGCTGGGAAAATTGGAAAGCCACCTGCAAAAGAATGAAACTAGACTGCTGTCATCACACAACAAAATTAACCCAAAATGGATCAAAGACCTGAAACAATAAATTGCATAGAAGAAAACATATATTCTAAACTTATGGACCTTGGATTTAGAGATGATTTTATGAATTAGACCTCAAAAGCAAGGGGAGTAAATGCAAAAATAAATGAATGGGAGTATGTCAAACTAAAAAGCTCTGCAGAGCAAAAGAAACTATCAACAAAAAAAGAGGCAACCAACTGAATGGAAGAAGATATTTGCAAACAACACCTCCAATAAGGGGCTATTATCCAAATGTATAACAAATTCATAAAACAAACAAACAAACAAAAAACAACCTAATTAAAAAATGAGGAGAGGACCTGAACAGACACTTCTCCCAAGAAGACATACATATGGCTAAAACACATAGGAGAAGATGCTCAACTTCATTAGCTATTAGTGAAATGCAAATCAAAACCATGATGAGATACAATCTTGCACCTATTAGAATGGCTATCATCAACAAGACATGCAATAACAAATGTTGGAGAAGTTGTGGGGAAAAGGAACCCTCATACACGGCTGGTGGGAATGTAAATTGGTACAGCCACAGTGGAAAACTGTATGGAATCTCTTCAAAAAATTAAGACTAGAATTACTATATGACCCCGCAATCCTTCTTCTGGATATCTACCCCAAAATTTTGAAAATATTTATCCATAAAGATATATGCTCCCAATGTTCATTGCAGCATTATTCACCAGGTCTAAGACAGGGAAACAACCAAAGTGCCCTTCAATAGATGATTGGATAAAGAAGATGTGGTACATATGTACAGTGAAACGTGATTCAGGCATAAGGAAAGATGAAACACTGACATTTGTGACATCACAGATGGATCTCGAGATAATTATGCTAAGCAAAATAAGTCAGGCAGAAAAAGTTGAGAACCATATGATTTTTTTCATATGTGGGATATAAAACCGAAAGCAACAAACAAACAAGACAAACAAAAACTCATAGACCGACAACAGACGGAAAACGGGGAGAGAAGGAAGTAAATGAGGATAAGGGGGTTCAAATACATGGTGACGGAAGGAGATTCGACTGGTTGGTGAGTACACAATGCATTATACAAATATCGTATCAGAGAATTGTACACTCGAAACCTATATAATTTTATTAACCAATGTCACACCAATACATTAAAAAAACTAAATGAAAAATGAAATAATAACATCAAAATTTGTAGGATGCAGCACAAGCAGTGGTTAGAGAGAAATGCAAACCACTGAATACATGCATTAGAAAACAAAAAATATCTAAAACCAATGATCTAAGTTTTTTACCTTAGGAAACTGAAAAAAGAATAGCAAATTAAATTCGAAGGCAGCAGAGAAAAATAAATAATAAAAATTAGAGCAGAAATCAATGCTACTGGACATAGGAAATCAAAAAGAAAAAACCTCAATGAAACCAAAAGCTGGTTCTTTGAAAGGATCAATCAAGTAAAACCAATAAGCCTCTAGCCAGAGTTACCAAAAGAAAAAAAAAAAAATAGACTGCTAAGATTATATATGAAAGAGGGCCATCACTATAGATCCCAGAGACATTAAATGAAACACAAAGGGGTAAGGTGAACAATTCAATACCCACAAATCTCATAACCTAAAAATGTATACAAGAAGAAAGAAAATTTAAATAGGCATATATCTATTAAATAAATTCAATTAAACGTTCATAAATTTTCAAAATAGAAAGATCAGATTCTGATGGATTTACCGGTGAATTCTATGACGCATTATAGAAGAAATTATACAATTCTCTACAATCTCTTTCTGGACATAGAAGCAAAGGGAATACTTCCTGTCTCATTCTATTAGGCCAGCATTACCCTATACCTAAACCAGGTAAAAACAACACAGAAAAGAAAACTATGGATTAATAGCTGTCATGCACATAGATGCAAAAATCCACATGATATTAGCAAATCCGATCCAACAATGTACAAAACTAATGATATACTATGACTAAGTAGGATATTATCAACGTATCTGAGTCAACATTAGAAAACATGTCAGAACCAATCCAAACTATGTAGTATGATGCAAACTATGCACCAGACATGGAATTTCCTGTCTTTTGAAGCCTGTTCTCCAGATCTACCCTCCAGAGGGTGACCACAGGAGCGGGGAGCTATCCTTTTCTTTTCATTATGCACAGGCATTAAAACTGAATGGACATTGGTGAAATTCATAAAAACAGATAGAATACATTCAAATAAGTAACACATTGCAGATCATTTGTTCACACCCATGTGGAATATTTCCCCACGCCCTCATTATATATTATAACCTTAGTTTGCTCTCGGATAAAAGAACTTACACCAGCTAATAGAGAACACCAGAAATTATGCATGCACTAATAATGCTCACCTTCTATTATGTTTGAATCTAGGTAAAATTATAATCCATGAGGTTTTCCAATATTCTTAAACATTTAACAATGTAATTTTTTTTCTTAAGCAAAATTAACTCTTCACAACTCATAAAGAGCTCCCAACTAAAATACACTTAAGATATTCACAAACTGTTATGTTGGTATTTCTCTATGGCTGTTCAGATTTGCACACACAGAACCAGAGCTTCCGTAGCACCACCACGCATTGTATGTAAGATGTTATTCATGGTGTGTTTTTTTCTGTTATTTTGCATAGCATTATTTGTGAGAATAATGTTTTGGCCTAAGGAGGAATATTGTAATGGAATGTACAGCACTGTAGTTTTGGTATGGGGCTATGGTACTATGGTTTAATCTTTTAAAATTACCTTGGCAGTGAAGTTAACAGAGCTAATGTAAGAGAGAGAGAAAGAGAGACAGACAGACAGACAGACTAACAGAGGGAGGGAAAGAAAGAGAGAGAGAGAGAGAGGGAGAGAAATTTTGAGAACATAATATTTTATTTTTAAAATCTGAGACTCATTTTATTAATAGATATAAATGAACTAGCTGTTAAAAAATTACTTGCCCTTCTAAGTAGTATATGTCTTTTACATATATTACCCATAGATTAAAATTACATCATAGGGTATAAAATGAATGGTAAAAATCAAATGATTACTTTTTTGTGAGATAATTCCACTTTTCTGATATATATTTTTGTAAGTCTAATGATTAGAATTATAGAATGCCAATTCTAAAAAGATATTATCGGTAAAGAAATTATAAACTACTACATTTTAATTTTACCAGTCTCCAAACTTATTATGTATATTTTCATATACAAACATTTATATTAATGTATATGTAGAAGTTTCAGTACTGCATAACTCTTCTCTATTAATAATTATCCTTCTGTCCTACTGCTTATTATATTTATCTGTTCCCATTGTCTCTGGTAAATTGCCTCTGCTCAATGATGGAATAATTGCATACATATTAGTTGAAAGAACATGTATCAGGCTCAAGAGTCAAAATCCTTTAACTAAATTGGCTCAAGCTCCAACATTTTAACATTTAATTATTAAGAATACACACACAAATACACACACAATACACACATATACACAGAAGGTCTGGCAAAGTGATTTTTCGTACAAAAATTAAATGTCTCAAAATCTTGGTATATTTTAACAAGGAGTGTATACGATTCTGCTTTTGCTTTATATCAAAATGACACAGGTGCATTGGCTTGTTGTAAAGATAAATTGTGCCCGAATGCATTTTTGCAATAACAATTTCAACTCATTTATGAAATGATACATTTCCAGAATGTATTCTCCTACACGTTTGCATAAACCCACTGAATATATGGTTCACCACTTCTCCCAACACATTTGCAATATCTGCATTTTCTTTGGGTTCAGTTCTTAGCCTAGGCCTACTGCTTCCATGTGAAATGTGCTGTTTGAAGTCAATGCGTGCTCTGCATGTGGCAGAGACTCATGGTGTGTGGAGAGAGACAAAAATTGCAAATGTGGTTCTGAAACATCATAAAAACATACTTATTCAAAAATTTAAACAACTAAGCTTACAGCTGATATAAATATACTGTGAAACTTCAGACATGACTTGATTCTTTGTTTTACTTGGGGTTATTAGTTTTAATATCTTTAAAATGCAGACTTGTAAATGCCGGCAGCAACTTCAGTGGGATCTCACGTCCTTATATGAGACTACACAAGCAGCAATATTTTAGTCCATCACACAACCTCCAGCCTGTTATGTCTCCAAATATCTAAGCATTTCCTCTTATATCCATCGTTTTTTTTCTGTCTACTCATGTATTCTGTTATTGCTCCTCTCCTGAGCATTCCACTCTAGGCTACCTACCTCTCCATCTGTCTTCTTTTTACAGAAAACCTCCCGGAAGACAGCATAACCCATACCAATGGAGCCCCTTCTCCCATCTTCTTGAACCCGCTCCCATCAGACTGTCAACGCTACCAGTCCACGTGTCATTAACAGGATCTGCAGTGACTTTGACACAGCATACCAAGTCCTCAATTAATTACCATCCCTTGACTTAGTTGATCAACCACTCCTCCATGAAACACTTCTCGACATGGCTGTTCCTCTCCACATTTCTCCCACTCCTGGACCAGTCTGGACACACTTTCCCTGTGCTGGTTTCTCCTCAGCTCCCTGGTCTTGGACCTTAGATCGCTTCTTTAATTCCACCCACATTTATTCCCTGGAAAGTCTTGCACAGTCTTACGCTTTAAACACTGCTTGACACAGATTATTCCCTAATTTTATTTCTAGGCCCGATCGCTCCCATGAACTCCAGATTGGAGTAGCCAGCAGTCTGGGAGACATGTTAACTGAACAGCTCAGAACCGAAGCCCTGGTCTTCCTCTAACCCACCTAGCTCTTTTCTCATTTACCTGACTCAGGTAAAGAAACGGCAGCATTCTTCCAAATGGTCCGGCCTCAAATCTTAAGGCTCACGATGAACCCATTGTCTCCCATCCCCCATTCCATCCTCGGGCAATATCAGAGCTCTGCCTTCACCACAAACCCACACGCAGACACCTTCACACCGTCATGGCAACCGCTCTACTCCAAACTACCATCATCTCTTGCTTGCTTTTTTATCATTGTCTACTTACTGTACTTCTTGATTCCATGACTGCTGCCCCTTCGTCTATTTTCCACACAGCTGTCAGAACGATCCTGTTAAGGAAAACAAAAAAGCATGTCAGCCCTGTCATCAGAATCCTCTAATTAATACACGCTGTCCTTGCGAGGGCCTACCTGGTCCCACATCATCTATTTGTCCAGGTGCCTCTGGGACCCGCTATCCCACCAACCTCATCTCTGCTCACCCCATTCCCCCCAGCCTGTCTGGTCCCCGGCTTTTTGAACACGTCTGTCAAGCACCTGCCTCGACTTGCGGACTTTCTATCTCCTTTGCCTGGAATAGTTTTCCCCGACACATGTACACAGTTCGCTTCTTCAATTATTGTATTTATTTATGTATCACCTCTTCTGCATGGCCTTTTTGGTACCTTATTTAAATTTCACCTGCCCTTTCCTTCAGCATAATGCTTCAACATTGTCCTTCTCTGTTTTGTCTCCCCTTTGCATTTCAGATACACATACACACACTCACTCACACAAACATACCTATATTCAGATACATGAGATTTAATGCATAATATATAATAAATAATAACATTGTATATGTATATGTTATACCTTTAATTTGTATATCATTTTTTTATTCATAGTCTTCCCATATCTGATCTAAGTTATATGAGAACAGATTTTTATCACTCATATTCACAGCTGTATTCTTATCATATAAAACAGTGCCTGATACATGATATAGTCTCAATAAGTACTTGCTGAATGAATAAAAGAACTTCCGATTCGATCAAATTCCTGAGCACATAACTTTACTTTGTAAACTACTTGATTAGAAAGTACTGAGCAATAGAGAGGTTGTCTTCGGCCATTTTATTCTTTCTTTAAGACAACATTTGCTCATGTTGGAAATAATCTTCTTGTTAACCCTATCCAAACAATTACTGAAGTTTAGTAAAAACTGTATTGTCCAATGTTATTGGAGCAGTAGGTAGTCAGTTTAGAAAAGGTCAATTAAAGCAGCAAAACATAAAAATGATACATATATACATTAGACCATGTGTTTTAATTGAAAACATACATATATGCATTGATTTGTCAATCTTTTGATATAAGAGCACTGTTTTCTTTTAGTATAGTTCCACTTATTCTCATTTTTGAGCTGTCATTCTTGTATAAACTATCAATGATGTATTAACCATGAGTATTATTCCCATTTTCTTTAAAGTGGAACAAGAACTTAGAAACATATACAGCAATTTTAGTACTTTCTGATATTTTCAGTCTTTTATTGATCTTTTTATCCACATCTAATTTGACGGTAATAATTTTTGAGTTATTAACCTTTGTTGAATTATTTAAAACCATTCAACTTCAGTTTCAAACATCCAACTCAAATTTCATATTCATGTAACATCGGTCTATTAAACATTCAATTAAATTAGGTAATTGGATAACCAGTAAAACTGTTATAAAAAGATTAGATATACAGCCTACTTTTAGTAAGCATTAAGTTTCAGGATGCCCAGGCAAAGAAGAAATTAGCCAACACCTTCTGGACCTGAAGCACATCAAGGCCATGAATCAGAATGCACAAAAGGGGGAGCGCAGAATGCCAGAGTCTATTAGAAAGGGGTTTAGTTGAAAGACTATCTACTTAAAGTAATTAACACACATATTTATTATTTGACAATGTATTTCTCTTTACCCTACTTATAACCATGAGATAGGTGCGTTTTACAAAATGGGAAAGGAAAGAGTGTTTCAGAGCTATGGGCACCCTCTGCACTGTGTTTGATGACTGAGTGGCAGGGTCAACTCTAAAACAGATTCAAGAAATAGTCATTGATAAGTCAATGACAACTAAGCCTTTGTCTGTTAATCCTAACCTATCTTGGAAATCCAGCATTCATATATTCATAGTATGTCTTTTGACATTCTCTCTACATGATCTCTAACAGTTGTATCAAAACTGGAATTTAGACTCTGGTGGTCACAATAATCCAAACAAGAAAACCCCAAGGGGCAGCCGAATTTCCAAAGGAACCGAGCAAAACGGGACATGGCAATTAAACTTCCCCCAATACAGACACTGTATTTCCAATACTAAAATATTTGAAAGTGTACTTATTTTTAAAAATAAGGGTGATAATTCTTCCACAGCTCAAGTGGGAATAACCGATGAAAAAAAATCATCACCCAAATTTAAATATTTGGAAATTAAAAGCTCAGACTTGAGTTTTAGTGCAATTTCTCTAACAGCAGATTGCATCTGTAAAAACTCACTGTGCGATTAGAAAGAAGTAATATGGTATTTCTGTATAGGTATACAAATCAATGTACATTCAAATATTCTCTGCATCATCTACATGGGCAGAAAATAAATCGCAGACTGATTTAACTCTGGAGGTCATTGTCTTAGGGTTCGGTGATGGTTCGGCAATTGCACAGATGCTGGATGTGCACAAGAAGAAAAGAGGAAGAGCCCTTTGGGAACTTGGGTACAAGCAATACCACCTCCACGAAAACATAAGCTTGATAATGCAGCCTTCGATCTCAGGGTTTCTCAAAGCATGGTTCAAGTGGCATCCGTTATAATCACATATGTACTCTTTAAAAACACAGCTTCTCTGCTTCCATTCATTCTTCTGAATCAGAATCTTCAAGGAGTAAATCTAGAAATCTGCATTTTTAACAAGCTACGCAGATGATTTTTTTATGTAAAGGAAGTTTAAAAATCTCGACCCAATCAGCCAAGTTCAAGGATTAAATGTACTTTTATAACAGAAGACATTTTGAAAAAAAGAGCCAGAGAAAGAAGTGTTTTTCTCTGTTAATGCAACTTGGAATGAAGGATATGCTGTAACAATGACTTTTTAAACTCTTTTCATTATGTGAAAAGCTAGAAAAAATTTTCATTCAACATGGGAGAGAAAGGACTTAACAGAGGCTTGCATGAGAAGATGTCAAGGAAAAAATAACCAAGAGAAAAGATTTTAAGCATTATAAAAATGAAATTTGATAAAATGGAAAGATTTTAATTAAATATGCTAATGTATAAATAATTGAAATAACTTTAATGAATGAAGCAATAGAGATACACATTTAACTATACTGTTACAGGGAACATAAAATTTAAAAAAAAGAAAAAAACAAATAGCACATTAAGTTTTTAATTTACATCTTTGTTTTTGGTTTATACATTTTCTAACATATATTTCTAGAAAAATAACTATTTAGATTGCAAAATAAAAAATAAAGAAGAGGTTGTCATGATAATGGGAAAGAAGATTAATAGTAGACCACGAAGATTCTTGGAGAAGAGATTTCAAAGTTACGGGAATGGAATAAAAATAGTCAAGGAAAATAACATATAAACTAAAATGCAAATTAATTTATATGTACATAGACTTTATATGGAAAAAAAGGAACAGTAAAAAAGACATGTATCCATGAAAAAATGGGAAAATTTTACACACTGCGTTATTTATTTTCTAACTATACCATTCAGTATTAAGTTCCTAAATTATTGCCTTGAACTCTTCTAATACTAAAGAATAAAAGCATACATTAGAGATTTTTACATCTCCATATCAAACTCCTAACGTATTTGTTCAAGAAATATTTTTTAAAAGCATCGAAGTGATGCAAATGAATTCCATATGGTATGCTTACATATGCTAAAAGCAAACTTTATTTTTCTAATCTAAGGAAACATCTGCACTTTATAACACATTTTTGGGTGTGTGTGATAGTCTGTTTTTTCGTACAAAATGGTTAGGCCACCATAATGCTCTTTTTTTCTTCAATAGCAGAATGCATTTCCAACTATTTTAATTAACCTAAAATTGATAGCTTGTTTTTTGTCCTTTTTAATGTTTATGCCTGATTATTTTTCCAATAATACTTGAAGATCAGCATGCTGCAGGGCAAAAGGAGGCTAGAGGAAATTAGCTGTCACCCACAGCCGAGGAATCTGTTTTTATAAGCAAAAAGGGCTACATTGGTCATGTATATAGATCATGTAATCTCTATTAAAAACTAGACATCTTACACAGATTTTCCATGTTGGTAAAAAAATCAAAATTTACGTGCTTTTTAACATTACACGAAACTTCCATTTTGTGCTATTTAAATAAGCAAATTATGATGAAATGTGAGGGAATCAAAGCACTGTCTTAACAAATGAAGCATTTTTAACCCAGTTTTATTTAGATGGTTAATCTTCCATTTTGGTAAATATTTTCTAATTAGAAATATTATACGTTTTATTATGCTAATGAAAATATATTTGTTTTTTAAAAAAACACTTCAATTGCTATTTTTCTTAGAGAGAGATTATATTACACACAGTTATTGAGAAAATCTCTAGACTGTTTTCATTTTACTATCACGAATGTCCTTAAAATTTCAGTGAGTACAATGAGGCTTACAATTTTTAGCCTAGTGAGTTACAAAGCTATGGTCTGTGCTCCACCAAACGGAATAGAATGGCTGGATATGAGATGACTTCAGGCTGATCCTATCTGTTGATGTGGTTGCTTTGCTTTGGGTCTTCATTCCAATAAAGTCCCTGGGAGGCAGCTGATTATGTTGTCTGCACTGGTTCTTTAGAAATATGTTGCTCAAATATTAATATGGCTTTGTATGTGTCCGTTAAAAAAAAAATTTAAAAAACGATTTGCTCCTAAGCGTTAAAGCTTTCATTCGTCAGTCCAGCATTATAAATAACAAAAACAAAATCAGAGTACAAAGATTGTGTCTGTGTGTGTATAATAGAAAGTTCACTGCCACTTTCTCTCTCTCTCTCTCTCACACACACACACACACACGCTCCCACATTCAAATCTCACAGATCATGCTAGGAGATGGGAGCCAACATGTCCAGCTATCAGAAGTGATTAAGCCTTTCCACTTATGCAGCAAACCTCAATCACGTTATCACATTCTACCTAGAAGCTGTGGCACTCACTTTAGGTGTGATGAAAATATGCATCTATATTTAGCTAATTTTGGTAAGAGGCGAGGAAGGTGACATTTTACATTAGGAAAAAAAGCTATTTCCATGATACATCCATTCCTGGACTGAGTCAGGCACTGCATTTAATCGTTTCTTTGACGCTGAGGACCGAGCCCCTACAACACTTTCTTTTCCTGATTATCACTTTAGTAGATTGCTGGATTACTTTCCACTGATTAAAAATGGCTATTTCTTACACAACTTGCTTCCTATAGTGTCAGTCGATATTTAAAAGCAATAGGTGATCCATCTCCCTTTCATGTTTCTATAATGTTTGGAAATTTTGCATGATTTTTTTAAGGCAGAAACGCTCTCTTCACCATATCTTCTTGTTTTCAGGCTTCGATACACTGCTCAGCAGCTTTAAGAGAATAATGTGAATTCTATAGTAGCACTTTCTTCACTAGTCCACCAAAGAAACTACTTCCTGGCAGCTAGACTCGTCTCCTTGCTTTTGTTTTTTTTTTTTGTTTTTTTTTTTTTTTTTTTTTTTTTTTTTTTTAGGTTTTAAGGTGGCTTACTCAGACGAATAACCACGGCCAGGACAAATACTACTACTATACTACTATCCAGGACTATTGTCCTGGAAAATTTAGTTTAAATACACCTACTATCAGCACTCCTTATACCTGTGACTTAAGAAAAATACACTTTTCACTAGAGCCTTGATGTCAAAATGACCATTTATTTATAAAATGTTATTTAAATATTTATGAATTTCATGGCATATGCATGGCAAAATAATAAAAACTATAAATTCATAATTATATTTCATGAAAAAATATGCATACCTTTAAGCATTTGACTTCAGGAGGGATACATTTCAAATCAATATTAAATACAATGGTCACTTTTCATATAAAAACACATTTTGGTGATGATAGTTACACATGAATTCATGAAGTTAACACCCTGACACAAGCAACAAACTCGAGGCTGCAGGTCACTAAAGGTTCAGAGAATAACCCATGTGAGTCTCAAAAAAAAAATCAGTATTTTAAATTGCTTAAATCATAGTTCTTTATAAAACCACTATATTGAAAAGTAATATATTTGAGAAGGTACTAGAATTAAGAAAAACCTGAAAACACACACCAAGCACATATATTTATATGTTGAATGCGGCATGTTGAAGAAAAAAGTAAAAAAAAAACAAAAAAAACAAAAAAAAATGTGAACAGGAATAAAAAAAACTATATGATGTTTGGCATCTGATATTAAGGGAGCATGTAATGCTCTTCTAAGTCTATGAAAAAACAAGCACTCACAGAGGAACTCTAAAGAGTAAGATCAAAAGAGATCGACTATAGAACATATTTGATCAGGGAACCTCCTGGGAATAAAAAATAAAAATAGCCCAGGAATGTACTGAACTGATTTAAACTTTTTACCACAGTGACTTGTTATTTGCCCATGGGATAGACGGATTTCCATCAGGTCACGCAGGGAAGTGCCAAGGACGAGCTACCTCAGTGGTCACTTATGCGATCTTCAAGGATGAAATATCAACAGAGATGAACAATTCCCAAATCTAGATAAAAGCCTTCCCCAGTGACCCTCTTGAACAAACTAAGTGGTTCAGAGAAAGCCGTGCGATCCAGGAGAATTTCCTTAGACTAGAGAAATGTCTATAACCACTGAAGTTTTATAGAATGGCTTACTTGTTTTTGATTACAGCACTGATTGCTTGATGGACTTAAAGAATCATATTAAAGTGAAATGATTATTGTTATCAGTATTGCTAATTTTACAAATCACTGAGTACCTTACTATGAGCACATAGTATAAGCTAGGCATACAGTTATTATTTGACTTAATTCTCACAATAACCCTACAACTCGTTGGAGTAATGAATTAGTGTTGATAAGAAGTAGGGGGAGATGCCCAGGGAGGCATTATAAACAGAGAGAAAATAAGAGCAAAAGTGTATGCTGAGACAGAGTAAATGACAGCATGGTACATTCAGAAAATTCTGAGAACTTGATCATAAAATAACAGAAGGATGGGTGGAGGAGAAGGAGGCAGGAGCAAAGGGCAGAGCTTTCGTCCAAAGGTTAAATCAAGAATATTGTACCCATGACAAGGATGACAATTGCTATCCTATATTTAATATACATCCACTGAATAATACTGAGCAAAACAGAGCATGATCATAATTTTCTTTAATAATGTTAATTCTAATAATGTTTGAGGAGAGATGAAATGGTGAGACTAGAAGTAGACAGAACAATTAAATATTATTCAAGTAATCAGGCTGACCAGATCTCAGATTAAATTAGTGTTGTGGGAGACAGATGGAGGAGAAAGAGAGCGTATTTATAAAACCTGGAATCTACAGGATTTGGCACATGATTCAATGTGACAGGACAAGAAAAGAATGAAGTCTAGGACGGCTTCTAGATTATTAAGTCATTTGCGAAGACCAAACCCTGGAAAATAATCTTTGAGCTAAATCTGAAACTTTTCGAGAGGGTTCTGAATCTAAGTCATATACACTCCTATATTAAAACCAAAACAAATAAGAAAAGGCCAGCTTTTTCTCAGTTCAATGTACAGCAGGGGTAAGTAAAATGTTGAATAATCCTGAAACTCAAGGGTTTTTAATCAGGGTCGGGTATTTCCTTCTGTCCTGTCTCCTCTGTTTCTATTCTAGCCAGAGTAGCAGCTCTTAGCATCGAGAGGCTAAAAAATGCCATTTGTAAATTACGCTAGTTCGGAAGCATCAAAAAAGATTATACTGAAAGATGATAATGAACACTGCGGCTTCCATCACATTGTCATTTTGCTCCTGGAGGCCATAAGTTTAGTTTAGTAATTTCCCAGTGGAGAGGAGGAAAGGGAGCTGAAGACACTCTCACCTCAGCCTGGAAATCTGCTTTTGTAATACTGGATACGGAAGCAGTTAGAATATAGAGTTGAGACCCTTTCTAGGAGCTAGCATCTCCTGAGAGCCTTTTATCTCTTCCCAGGCAAATGGAGCTAAACAGGGTGCTCCATTACAGGGTTCCTGTTTGCACACTAGACAATGCCTTTGCCATGATGACGATAGGAGAACGTGTTTTATTAATGAGTGCGTGTGTGTGTGTGTGTGTGTGTGTGTGTGTGTGTGTGTGTGTGTGTTTGGTGCATTTTGTGTATGGGGCAAATAGGAGCATTGCCAGAATTAATATTATAACAGCCTGTATCAGATTGGGTGTAACTATTACCCACAGTCTCTTAAATGGCATTTTTACCCTAGAGAATCACTATTTCAGTTTCGTATTAGGCTAGCTTGTGACATACAAGATAGAATACAATCGAAATTTGTTTTGAAAACGATTGGTGTTTTCTCTTGAAAACCAATAACATTTAAAGTTAACCTGCATAAATTTGGAAAAATATTCCATATCGATTAGATTATTTTGGCTTGGATTCAAAATAAAAAGTAGATATATAGATAAGAATGCAAATCAGTTAACAAAATTGAAAAAAGTCTAAAGTTGAAAGACTTGAATTATGTATATACTCCCCTTAAATGCGTATATCTATCTAGAAATGTTTTGCTCAAACTTGAGCCTGAATTGAATTAGAATTCAGCTATAGCTTTTGGAATAGGAGTATCAATGATAATACTATATATTTTAGTGAAAAGTTGGAAGGATTCAACAAATCTGGGAATGATTAGGCTTCCTTCAGGAACACATATTTCAAGTTTTTGTGGACTCAGGAAAAACAAGCCTTTTAAGGGCAGGAACTGTGTTTTACTCATATTTGAATCTCCAAATGTAAATATAGGTCTGACTGAATCAAAATTAAAAAAACAGATGAATTAACGATTAAACGAGGAATATATATATATTATATATATCAGATTGTAGAAGAATGTACATTTATTAAGCTCCTACTGTGTTCCATACATTATGCTAGATATTTGCACGCAATAATTTATGATATATCATCCATAGAATGTGTTCATTATCTTACTGGGCGCTATCGGAAATATGGGTGTATTTTCAAGAGAAAATGAAGGTATGATTTTTGCTACTTTATAGCTTGCAAACATGTTGAACAAATGAAATGCACAATGATGAGAAAGCTAGGGGACACGATAGTTGGTTGAAAAGCATTGGCAGATGATGAGTGACTTGTATGTGTCAGACACAGCATTGTCATTTCTCAGTCCACTGAATAGAGCCATTGGTGAACAGCTACATGGACAGGAATATAATATAGTTCCTATATTTAATAGGAACTAATTATTTTAATCCAATGTGAACAAAAGCAAATGTGTGTTTATTCGGGAACAAGAAGTTTAAATGTGAAAGTGTCTTGGTGCTCTTTTCCCCATTTGGCTAGTTGATGGTCACCAAGATCACACTGTAAGTCTCAAAATGATCTCACACCTCACACCTTCCATTCGCATGGAGACCTGATTGAGTCTGTGGTTAAGGATCAACTTGAAAACGTGGGCATTTATTCGTGTAATTAATGAGCAAGGTACAAACGTCTATTGATTTTGATCCCTTACACCATGGTGGTGCTATTTGTTATAGCAGTTGTATCATTGATTGGTGTGTGTGTGTGTGTGTGTGTGTGCGCGCACGCACGCGCGTGTGTGTGCTGGCTGGTGGAGGAAGGACTTGTGCAGTTTCACCATGAAAGGACTGAGGAAGAATTTCACCATCCGTCTGGATGGTACGTACACCATAAAATAGGAAGCCATCACAGGCACTTGAGTGAAAAATTACATGGAGCAAGAAATATCTTAGGCGTGTTGATTTAACAATATCGTGAAAGTAGCCTTAAAATGGGACAGAGATAATTGAATAAAGAAATGACTTCCAGTTACAAAGTAGACGCAAACAAGAGCAGCTTTAAATCCCAGGGCAGCGGTTGCAAATTCTTTTCGTGCCCTGGACAGCAATGTCACTGTATGGAACAGGACAACTGAGTAGATGCTGAATAGAAAATAGTGGGAATATCTGTCCTACCTAAAGATGGTCCGATTAAATTTAAAAAAAAAAAAAAAATCTGTCTGCATGGCCCATAATCCATCAGTCTGGCTATCCACTTTAATAAATACAATAATTATTTTCATATATATTTCTGAGTGGAGAAAGAGAGGGAGAATCTACTTGTGCCAAGCCCTACAGAGTGTGAAAAATATGAAAGAGAATATACATATATAATATATGATAGGTAAATGCGTAATACATGATATATACGCATATATATGGTTTCTATTTTGACTCTTACTTTTCCATGACAAACCTGAAGATTTGAAAGGTGAAAAGGCTCTGCTAAAGTTCTACAGTAAGTAAAGAGCAGATTTAGAATTAAAATGTCCATCTCCTTTCTGAAGTCTTCCCCTTTACGTGATAGCATGATAATGTTGTGATTCATGCCACACACGTGTCATTGATCATAGAAGAATACGTGACTGAGTTTAATATCAACAGAGAGGGACGTAGCCTGGCTTCGTGACCAGTGTAGAGTAGAGGTGTGGATGTAAGGAGGGGTGGAGGGGTGGAGTACTGGAGTCAATCATGCAATCTAGCGCTCCGTTTATTCAAACCTACTATTCAGAATGTCAGTAATATCTTATATAGAATGACTTAGAGCAAATAGGAAAACTAATTTGTTTCTTGTGGGCTTCATTATAAAACATGTAATTAAAGATTTAGAGATAAATTCTTTTATATTTTAAGTCATGAAAATTCTGTTATGTCATCTAGAACATTTTCTGACTCCAGTCCATTTTCTTTCCTTCATTTCTTTTCTTCCTTCTACTCTTATTCATCTTTTCCTCTATCTCTTCCCAGAAAAATTTTGAGCACTTATTTCATGGATAGTGGTTAAGAAGGTGGGCTAAGGGGCCAAAATACCCAGGTAAAAGGTGGTGCAGGGCACATCATTTATTATATCTAAGCCATGTTTCGCTCAGCTATATAACAGGAATAATTGCCACCTCACAGAGCTCTCGCAAGGAACGAACGCAATAAAGCAGGTCAATCATCTAGCAAAGTACCTGGCCCATATTAAGCTCACAATAAATATTAATGATTAGTGATTGTAGAAAGGAGAATTTCCAAAATCTTCAAAAATAAATGTAGAAAGAGTAAGCCTAGATTGCTTTTCCAGAAACAATACTTCCTTTAGTAAAAAAACAAATGATTGTCTATTTCGTAAAATGATTTTTGCCCAGTCATAAATAACTTAATTGAAAATGACTTTCTCTTCTTGTGATGTGAAAATATTCGTAGGCCAAAAAAGTTTCCAATTTTTCTACATTACCAACTAAAACTGTTTTATGTTTGCCATGAAAACTAACGCTGCTACACTGATTACACATGGAGGATTTTTCTGCATAAAACTCTTCTTCGTTCGGAGATCAAATCTGAAATGATCCTCAATTTAAATGAGGTTGAGTATGACATCCATAGTCCTTACAATACTCAAATTTGAGTATTAAAATACACACATATCTCTGTTTAAAATATAACAGTACTTTTTAATCAAATCAAAATATCTTAAAAATGATGTTTTACATTCAATTGTTTAAAGGTTATGCAAAGTCACAAAGATTCCATTGTCTATGTATAATATTTTATTAGGTGATGGGCTAAATGCAAACAAAATATTTGCTAAGAACTTAGAAAACTAAGTTCAGAAATGTTCTTGTAGTAAAAAAGATCTGTAACTAACTTTATTTTCAGGTTCTTATTTAGAAAAGACGAAAAGCCAGTGCTTCAGCAAGTTATTGCGAAGAAATTTTTGGTGGTACGGGAGAATACCCCAAGGAGAAAATAGGAGGACGTATTGTTTTCACTGACTTAATCATTTCCTTTACTATTTAATAGAGTACTTAAAAGATTTGAAAATTTTAAATTGGAGGATAACTATAGAACTGATACACTTCAATGAATTAAAATCACGTTTTAATGTGAAAACTGGCATTTTATCGAAGTTAAATGAAAATGGCAACTGTGTAATACGTTTCTTTGGACATGATAAAATCCTTCATAGGAAAAGTGAAATTTTATTCAGTGACTATTAAGCTTAGAGAATTTTTATTTTCCCAATAGGGAGAATAGAGAATGGAAGACTAAATTGGTTATATTAAAAAGTCGATACAAATGTGTAGGTAACGAGATGCTGCATGGTATCACAGGATCCTCTCAAAATACGCATAGTGCAAGGAGATGCTGACGGTGGCCATTCAATACTTGACTCAAACAAAGTGAAGGAGGGGGAGCCAGGCAGGTGCATACTTGGAACGCCCTAACAGTTAGCCACCACCCTGACCAGCCTCCCTGGCCACAAAACCCTTTCTGCTTCTCATCCTCCCGTCCTCCATCTCCTTCCCTTCCAGAGTTAGAATGTATGTGCACGACCCACAGTGGAGAAAGGTAAATCATTCCGTTGTTAACAAGACACTATTGAGAACAGCGCCAAATGAAAGGACGTCAGAGACAACCAAAATTCAGTTTTTAATCTAACAGGAGAGAAAGACACTTTCAAGACAGGGATAAATATCACATCAGAGCCGAGAGGAGACATCACGGGAGCCAAGGAGAAAACATGGGAAAGGTGGCACAGTATTTGGGCCTTGAAGAATGAATACGTCTTTGCCAAGAACAGAAAGTGCCAGAAGGGCATCACGGGAAGGGAGAACTTTGCAGGTAAATACACTCTGGCTCTGAAACCGTGGAATGCTTGACGTGTATAGCACTCAAAGCGGAGAATAAAAGATGGCACGCAGCCTAGGGCCTCTCGGATCAACCCATCTCCAGGTTTGCCCAGCATCAGGGGTCACCAGATCATGAACAGGTTCTACTTTTGTCATGATAATGCCGTATGCTGCCCCCTTGACAATTTGCCACTAAAGCCCCACGAAATATGAGACACTCTTGGTCTTGAGGCCTGGGCCAAATGATCCCGCTGAAAATTCTTGTCCCCACTGCACCCCAGGTTCCATTTCAGCTTACATACTAGATATAGGAATACGTACATTTAGAATGTAGAATGGTAAGTTGTCAGAAATCAGTGGTCTGCCTATGCGTATGTTGAGATTAAGGCAATATGAAAACGAAAATATTTTCCAAATTACCCCTAGCTGGAAATGAAAGGGGATTGGAGTTCCCAGAAGGAGTGAAATAAAGCTGTAATATCTTTACTAATTATAGTCCCCCCCCACCCAAAAAGAGAAATATTTTCTTTTTAAAAGTTACTATGATATATTGCTTTGTTTTAATCCTCTTAGGTAGAGTCTGTTTTAAATATACCCCACCATTGGTCCGTATTGACCCCATTCAGCCTTTTTTGGTCACTTTAATGAATATCGATAGTCTGTAAAATATTTAGCATAAATTATTGTGTAATAATTAGTAAATCTCTGTTCTCATTTTTCTTGTTTTCCAAATTAATTCGACACTTACAGCTTTGGCAACATATACCCTCATTTCAGAAAAGGTTCAATGGACAAGACAAAAACAGCTTTACAAAATTCTACTCTTTACCTTAGAAGTGTTCCTAAATCAAAGAAGGAAAAGTTGAAGGTGATGAGGAAACGTGCCGCAGGTGTTTATGGGACCCTGGGCCTTCCTCGGGGTTTCCAGGCTCGTCCCTCTGCATCTGTCACGTGTCACGGACAGAAGGTGGACACTTTCCGAAGTGATAGAGCGCGTTAAGCAGGGTGAGTGGGAGTGGATTTGGGGAGCAAAGGAAATAAAGGTTTATGTGGGGCAAGGAAGGGAAAGAGCGCACATGACTTTGGGAGACAATGTCGAATACGGGGCTTTAACGAGGAACATCGTGTTGGCCAGTGAGGACGGGCAAGAAAGGATGCCTAGAAGTCGAGACCCGTGTGGCTCAGGGTCCGAGGCAGGGATGCCGATGGGCACTATGAGAGGAGTGCTTTCAATACGCTGTCACACATACTGAAGTGCTGGCTCGTAATCGGTAAGTGTCCTCGCGGAAACGTGTCTTCCCCGTTTCCCTACTTACCTTCATATCTTTGACTATGAAACATAGGAGGCCTTTTAATTATGTTTATTTCTCTTGGTAGACTCTACCTTTTGAATGAATTTGGTCTCTACTAGGAATAGAAATGACCGGCACAGCTATAATTGTTATTTGTCTCTTGGAAATTCTATAGAATAAAAAGAAGTCATTTCCCTGATTTTACTGAGTGGTGGCCAAATGACAAGCATTTTCTCATTTTAACAGTCAACACAATTTTGGAAGACACACACCCTGACTATTACGGGATGGATTCCTAAAACAATTTTCCACCGATAACTTTTGACCAACATTAAATTAGAAAGAACCTTGCCATAGATTATTTCCAACACATTCCCAAAGCAAATTTCAGAATAGCAAAATAAAAGCTGGAGTGAGAGTGTGGGAAGCAAGAAAAAAATAATCGGGATGGAGTTTTCATATAGTTAAAGAGAAAGTGAGAGAGAGAGAGAAAGAGAAAGAGACAGAGAGAGACACATTCGCCACACAAATTCTTCCAGGGTTGGGAGACGCACATCACAACATCATCGTATCATTTTATAATTATACTTCAGCAGCATTTAGTATATAAATAATCCATATTATACAAATTCACCATGTGGATACCTGACCTTTCTGTACCTTTAAAATGATGAATTATTGGAAATCAAATATTGAAAAGTTACCTACAAAAAGAAACCAACCAAATCTTTGTCTCTACAGCACTATTTCTGTCTGCCACATCATTCACTACAGAGGGAACATGGTGTGTTATTGCAACCCGTGGGTCTGCATAGCACGGGGTAGGTTTTATGTTCTACACACTCTTAGCCTTTGTGGAACTATACTTTCCAATTTATAACAGGAAATCCAATTCTATAAAAATCTAATTATTTCACATGGTGGACTCAGCAGGACTCTCCTCTCCACGCCCTCCCCCCTACTTTTGGCTGGGTGATGAGTGTATTTCCTCTTGGGTTTATATTTTTGCAACCCAGCTACGTTTTGAGAACACACACACAAAAAGGCATTTGGCACACGCCTTTCCCCATCTCCTTTCAGTAATTATAGTTAATGAAACTACGTGTGTTTTTTCACTTGTGTGGTCTTCTGGAAAATAAGAGTTTATTTTACTCCAAAAAATGTCATTTCAGTATTTTGGTTGGTTCAATATTATTATCTTTTTCAAGGGTAACAAGCAGATTCATTCCAAAAATATGTTAATAATTATGGTATTAACCGAGAAAGGAATTGCCGTACTTCAAAATTAAAATTCATCGTCGGCTGCTGTCGTCTGTAAGAACTAGGTCATCGGTTTGGGTGTGCCTGTGTAACATGCATTTACTATCCACGTGTATTCCCACACCTAGAGGCCTGATATTTTAATGAGATTAGATCAAAGGATGGGAAGGCTGGAGACGTAGTAACATCATTTTACTGGGTAATTCCCAGAACTCTGATCCATTTCGGTGAGGCAATTAAGACTGCTAACTACAATAAATGATACTGGGAGATTATAGAGGTTTTTCTGCATGGGTGCATAGTTTAAAAAATAATTTAGGTTTACTTAACATAAAAAAAAAAACAAAACTCACTTCCAGAGAGGTAAAGTACTGTTTCTTTTTTTCTTTTCATTTTTCAATTTAGCTGAATACAAAGAAGCGATTTCTCTTACTGTGCCTGCGTGGCACTTACGAGCACTCTGATAATAAATGATTTCTTTGAGGGGCACTGCTGAAAGAAGTAGATTTTAATTGTCCGCCTTTCCCGCATGTCACCAACACCCATAACGTTCGTTAGCCTTACATCCACCATGTGGCTTAGCTGGGGAAGACTAATAAGCCTAAACGTTATTTTCATGAAAAAGCCGTGTGCATGACTGTCATTCCCTCCGAAGACAATAGAAGAATGCCAAAAAAACAAACACAGGAAAATCAAAGTTTTTGTCTTGAAGAGTTCATTCTGACAGATAGGTGACCTTTATCCCTACATACTCACTCTGTCACTCTTTATTTTTTATTTTATTTTATTTTATTTTTTTCCCCAAGCCTCTCCAAAGGGACTCATCATATGCAGGGCTCTATGAAGAGAAAAAGAAGAGAATTGTCCTTATCACCTCCCTCCAGAAAGTGGCAGAGTAATAGGACTTTGTAAGGCGAAATGAAGCCGGGTCTGATGGCTGCTGATTAAAAATTGACTCTGCCACATCAAAGAGGAGTTGAAGGTGAAAATGATGATCGCATGCCTCTCCCAGGGACCCTGCACCGTTTCTTTTATTCAACCTTGAAAGGTTCTTTCTGAATAAGATAATATCCCTGGAGTCCATTCTGCCTTGGCAGCATGGAAAAATGTAGATCAGTATGCCTATTCTTTATGAAAAAAAATGGGATTTTGTTAATGACATAGCACTTTAAAGTGATGGCTTGTATGTGGTAAATGCTGAGAAATTAATTATAAAATGCTTCTTAGGCTGCAGATCAAATTAATTGCTGGTATGCAGCTGCTAAAAAGACCACCGTAAACTTGAACGGCCTTTACTGCTTTTTTTTTTTCTCTGATTATTTTCAATCTTTAGTTGGAATATAGCTGCCTTGTGCCTTTGATTTCACGTTTTAAAACTGAATTTCAGGAACTGTAATATCCTTACACAGAAAAAAAGAAACTTTTTGAATAACACACTGCAGGTCTATATTTCCTGAACGTCTTATGCTACCTACCTCTTTGCAGATCGGTCCTCAGAGCATCTAAATACATAAATATACATGTATGTATAACTATGGATACACACAGAAACCCAGTCTAACTAGATAAACACATGCATATAGAGTTAAAATATTTGTAAAGGAAGATTTTACAAAACATTTATGTATTTATAAACAAATACAGAACACGAATCTACACAAAAACATCGAAGACAGATGAAGAAAATATTTTATCCTATTTGGAAAAAATAGAGTCTAATGTACAGAATTCATAAAGATTCGGTACTCAGAATTGTCACAGAAACATAACACACTAAAAATTGAAGCGTGATTAAAATTCTTCATTATGACTTGAAACTCTTAATTCATAATCTGAAAATGAATAAAATGAAAGCCACACATTTGGATAAATAAGGTATTTTTAAATATGAATTTTCTAAATAATTTTCTTGTGAAAAATATTTCATCACCTAGGTAACAGACTATGTGATTTCTAGGTCCTATACGTCCATGTTTATGCCTTGCACGGTGTTTATACACAGGAGATAATTTTAAATCTCAGAATGTATTAAGAAAAATAAGATGATGTGCTTTTAAGCTCAACAATATAATTAAAAGTCTATTACAGCATTTCTGATATTATTTTATTGTAACATTTAAATAAAACTTCATAGTCTCATTTATAACTAAGGGGAAAGCCCTCTTTTTGACGTGGGATAAATGATGATATATAATTATATCAGAAAACAGCAAGTAAGCTACTAATGGCATTGAAATGCAAAAATAAAAATATCCTTATTGCTTCAATGCCATGTTTAAGGTGCTTATAATTAGAAGTACATTATTTGAGTCAGCTGACATCTAGAATATCTGTTTGTTTGCTTTTCAATACCTAGGTACCAAAAAAATTAAGTCTGCTTTTAATACAGATATCCAAAGACGAGCCCTCTAAATTACAAATACGTTATAAGAAAATGGCCTTTGGAGAAAAATAGTTTAATATCATTTTATCATTGATGTTCATTACAGTAATATATTTCGTATTAAAATGTGACAATAAATGCAATCAAGTTATTGGAAGTTTAATCTATTCTTATTTCTAAACTTTATTATATTAATTAAATTGTATTAACATGGAAGTTATAGAATTATGAATTTTAAAATATGGCCTTTTAAATGTGTTCCTACTTTCCTACAATTTTTTTCAGTATTCCCAATTAAATTAAAGTGAAAAATTTTTTTTGGTCTGGTTCTTATAGCTACAATCTAGTTTTGCCTAAAGCACATATATATATATATATATATATATATTCAACAAAATAAGAAATTAAAAATAAAAGGTGTATTAATCTTGTTTTTAATTTTTTTTTTTCAAATAGTCCTTACATTTCAATTCCATTGATTTCTAAGCTTTTTGAAAGCATAAACCCAGTGAATTAATTTACCAAAGACCTTGTCAGCACGTGCAGGAAACAGATACCATGATTTGGTTGTTAGAGCTCAGATACAAGTTATCAACAATTTTCTCCTAATTAGAACATCTATTTTGAGATAGCAACCCAATCATTCCCCAATCACACTAACTCATACTGCTTCCCTGAACCCATATTGCTGGGTAGAAGTTCCTACATTGTTATTCTGATCCAGAATTTCTCCATGTTGGCACTATGACATTTGAGCCAGATCATTCCTCACTGGCGGGGGGTCTGTCCCGCACATTGTGGAATCTTTAGCTACATCCAGGATCTCTATAGGATGTGCACAGCACTCCTCCTCCACCTTCTGGCCAGTAACGAGAAACTTAAATATCTTTAGAAATTATCAAATATCCAACCCCTAGAGAACTCAATCCCTCCTTCCCCCAAATTTGGCCATTTAGAACCACTGCTGTCATCCTACAGAGTAGGCGCTGCTGTTTGAGAAGACCACAAGGAAATCCTAAAGTGATTCTGTGGCGTGAATTTGATAGGTTCCTAGAGTTCTTAGTCAGGCTTTGCGTATTACAACCATGGAAAATCCTGTGGTACATCCTACCCTCATTCCCTACTATTCTGCTCATTAACTTTCGGTAGTATCTTCTAAATTGCACATAATTGCTTTGCCGTCTTCTAAATTGTACATAATTGCTTAGTAGTCTTGTCAGCTAAAAGGTAAGCGCTGTAACATGGTGGCTGTGTCACTTTTCTTTGCCACCTTCCTTCAGCCTCTACTTTCGACTGTACCGGATCCCATTTTTCCTCTGGGTCTGGGTGATGCCAAAGGTTTCACAACTGTTACGTGAATAATACAGTCTCATTCCATTAATAGAAAGTAGTTCTAGTTTGAAAATTTCAGCATCAGACTCAAAAACCGTCCTCCCTGGAACCAGCGTTGCTTGAATTCGAGGAGCGGTTGGCGTGTTCCACCTCTAAGACATCTTTCTCCGCCACCCCCCCCTTCCCACCCCCTCCATTTTTTTCCAGGTACATTCTCTTCAGAGATTGTGGATACGAAAAAAGAATAAAACACAATATTTTAAATACTATCAGAATGCCCATTCCATGTTGGTAAGATGGATGACTGATGATCGTTTTGCTTCAATCTACTTTATTCGATGCTGTGGGGTGTGGGGACAAGACTTGTTTTGTGGTTCCAAGAAAATTGTGTGTGTGTGAGTGTGTGTGTGTGTGTGTGTGTGCAGGTGTGTTTTGTTTGCTTTTGTTTTTGCTAGACTGTATTCAGTACTCTCCAGCCCGCACATAAGGAGCCCTTCTGGGCGACGCCAGCCTTTGCCGTGACCCTGCCAGCCGCAGCTGAAACTTCCTAGGTGTTCCCTACCCGTCACTGGACTCAGCAGCCATTGGCAGTGTGATGCCGACCCTGCTGCTTTTCTAGCCTACATATTCCTCCTTGTGGAACCACTAGAACCTCTGGGATCCTCTCCTGCCTATTTGTGTTGCTGCAAAGTTGGGGCCTGGAGCAGGCGGTACCCAGATCAAGGCCCCCGGCGCACTGGAGCGCGGCCCTGTCACCTCCCTGGGACTGGCCGCTCTTGCAGACCCCCAGGCTCCCTCCACCCAGACCAGAGGCGAGCTCCACTCCACGTTCAGAAATGTCATCAGACCTTAGAGGAAAATGTCAAATGGGTCTCTCTTCTGCCCCATATTTGAGAAGCAGGACTAAAAACGAACAGATGTTAATAATTTAGGCTCCTACAGCAGCCTCCAGAGAACTAACTCTCACACTCTGTCGCGCTGGAGGTACCTGAGGGGTTTATAGTAACCGCAGCTCAGGTGGGGGCGTGTCTCCTCCTGGCAAACACCAGTGACCTTCACGACTAACTGGGAACTCGACTCTCTTGGATTCAGGGAGAGAACGATTCCCACTTTGCAGAAAACACTTGACAAGACTGACACCCTCGGATGCCACCTTTCCCGTCTGCGCACCGCCATTACGCTGGCGGCTCTCAGTCCACCGCCTTCTTCAACGCTGCTTTCCCCCCGCTTAGCACTTTGACCACATTTTTAGGACAAAGGAAAGAGAATCCTACGCAATATCCTGTGCACGACTGTTGAGTGTCTGTTCTCTCCCTTAAAGACTTGCATTGAGGAGAAGTGACCACACATCAAGGAGAAATGACCTGTCACTTCATTTGATAATATTCACTTCACTTGAATATTTGCTTCTGTGTCTCTCCTTCCATTTATATAATTGCGATGGTTAATTTTATGTGCCCACTCGGATTAGATTTTTGGATAAGATCCACCATTCAGTTGGTGAACTTCAGGTAGAGCAGATTGTCCTTTATAATGGGGATGGTCCTCATTGCATTAGGTGAAGGTTTAGCTAGAACTAAAAGACCAACCTCTCTGAGCAAGAGGAAATTCTCCAGAAGACTGCCCTTGACCTTCATCTGCACCATCAGGGTTTCCTGGGTCACCCCCTCCCTCCTCCCACCCCCAGTAAGAATTTGGACTGAAACTGCACCATCAGCTGTCCTTGTCTCTACTGCAGAGAGAGCAGACTGACCCACAGGAAAGATTTGGGACGTCTCAGCCTCCATAATCACCTGAGCCGATTCCTTATCATAAATATATATATTCTATTGGCTCTGTGTCTCTGGAGAATCCTGACTAATACAATAATTAACAAAAAGGAGGCTCTACTATATTGCATCTTATATTCATTAAAATATATAAAGGATCTAAATTAATTTTTCAGATTAAAATTACTTTCCATTTCCAAACTATTCTATAATAGAGTGCTGAAATTCTAATTAGTGCTTCTCTTTAATTGGCAAGGTTGTCAGGGCATAAGTTCAATTTCTACGTGTGCCTTTGACACACGGTAACCTTGGACACCAAATATATCAAATATTTTGTAAGGAGTAGATTCTAGTACTTTCTGTGGAATGTATACACACATACACATACATATGTATGGCATTATTTATAAATATGCTTATAAATATATATATACATATGTGTGTGTGTATGTATATATACATATGAAATCATTCTAGGTGTCTCAGAATTAACTTCACATTAACTCCCTCTCTAGGACAAAACTCTTCTTAAATACTTGTCTGCTTTTGGTTCTGTCTTTAGAAAATTTTGTCTTCCTACTGCAAGGATAAATTTATTAAATGGTTATCTGCGGTTAAACTGTCATCTGTGATTATGCCAAAAACAAAAGAGAGAAGTTTCATCACTGTAGGAACATTTTGGTTGAGTTTTCATCTCTATATTTTTTAATGTTCTTGTTATTACTATGATTTTTTCAATTTTCTTTCTAAATTGCTGCATCAGACACTGAACTTTTTCTCTAAAACTGGTATATAATGTATTTAAACATGGCAATGGCCTAATCTAAGACTTCGACTCAGAGCTGAGATGTAAATTAAAATTCTTAATAAAGATTTAAGCATTTATGATTTGCTATAGTGCTCAATACCTCTCAAAAGAGAAAATATTTGAACACAAATGTGATAACAAGATAACATTATTTTCTGTGATTTTAAGTTTGGTGTTAGAACAGGAATGAAGGGCAATCTCACACTGTTTTGTAGTGATATATTCTGGATGAGTATTTATTAATACGGTATATAAAGTAAGGTAAAGAACATTCTTTAAGAAAGATATACAGATGATTTGTAACTGGAACATAAATTGTTTTTAAGTAAATTCTGGGTCCTATGTCCATAATCTCTGCCTTTTACTCATTCAAAAATTTGATGAGCAAGTCAAAAGAAGATAGGTGAGTTAAATATAGAGAAGGCATAACTAGATATATGCTGATTAATTTGGATGACCATCCGGACTGGTCAGCTAAAGCAAATAGAAAGATTTGTAGTAGGGATGCATATAAATCCCTCTGGGATTTCTGTCTGCATTCGTAAACACATAATGAAAGAATTGATAGTTAGTTCTTCAGTAATCTGAATGGTCTAAGCTCTACTGGAGGATGTGAGTTCAGGCTCAAGAAGTATAAACCCAATTGACATGCGCTATGAGTTGACTTATGTCACTCAAAAAAATATGTTCAAGTCTTAATCCTTGGTACATACGAATGTGGCCTTATTTTGAAATAGGGTATTTGCAGATGTAATCAAATTAAGACAATGCCTTATGGGATTACTGTCGGCTATACGGGTGTCTTTGTAAGGAGAGGGAAATTTGGACAGAGTCACGGACAGAGGGGAATGTCAGGTGAAGATAGATAAAGATGAAGACACAGAGGAAAACCACGCGAAGAAGGCAGATTAGAATGGCACATTTATGAGTCTGGGAACACTAAATATTGGCAACCACCACCAAAAGCTAAGAAGCAGGTAAAGGTCCTGTCCTAGGGCCTTCAGAGAGAGCACGGCCCTGCCAACACCTTGATTTTGGATTTCTAGCCTCCTGAATGTTTAGAGGATATATTTCTATTATTTTAAAACACACAGTGTGTATTAGTTATCATAGCAATCGGGAACTAATACAACATGTATTGAAGGAAAAATAACCAAGATTTGCTATGTGTAGAGTAGATTAATCAGTGCAACAGGAATATTTAGTCTGGAGAGAGTAGCTAAAGAAACATGACAACTCTTTATTTCAAATTTAGACAGAAGGGTTAGGCATATCCTAACGGCTCCAATAAGTGGAACAAGGATCAATGAATTGTAGTGATATGAAGAAATATTACGGTTGTCTACAAGAAGTTGTGAATATTTAGGGTTACAGAATCTGGAATGACTCTTCTCAGTGAAAATAAATTTCTAATAATTTGAACTTACTAAAATTACTAAGACTACTTAGTAAGCTGATGGGACTCTGCCTGACATTTGCAATCTCTTCCATTCTTGAAATTTTATAATTAAGACAAGTCGGATAAAAATTAATTATCTTACATATTTCCTTTACAAACATAATTTTGTTTCTATCCTGAATTTTAATCTTTTGCTTAGTAAATGTTTATTAAGTGTCTATATGCACTGTGCTTTTTGGTAAATATTTGGGAAAGAAAAATAAATACTTGCTCACGTGGAACTTACATTTAAGGGAAAAAGAGACAGACATTTAAACAAGTTTTATGTTAAAGAAATATTTATCTTGTCTTGGGAGCCCAAAGTGAAGGGCTATTTCTGCTTGGGAAAGGTATCAGCAAAATGACAACAACAACAACAAAAAGGTTAAATGACATCACTTCCACAGGAGTATGGACGCACATTAATGCGATAAAAGAAAAAGAATATTCTAGCACGAGGAAAGAAGATTAACATGTAGAGGAAAGAAAGATATCATCAGTAAAGTGTATTACAGCATTCGGGACAATAATAGGAAGTGAAACTGAAGGAAAAAAACATCACGATTAGTTCTACTGGTGCTTTAAGAACAGTGACTTATTGAGACATGTCAGTGGCACACGTCATACAACCCATTCCTTTCCGATTGTGCAGAGCATTATGGAAGTTACGCTGGAGGCAGAGGTGGTCAGACAGGTGAGCCTCGCTTTCCCACCAGCGCTCAGTAAAGGACTGTGGCTACCTCAGTGGGAGAAGCAGGCCCCCGTATTTTTTACCGAGAGGTATTGCTCCAGTAATTTGTTGGATGCACGGGTCCAGGGTTCACTAGGAAAGTCTGAGTGGGGGCTAAGGACCTGGAAGTCAATGTATTATCATAAATAAAACTGTAAGTAATGAGGAAATCGTGTGTATCTTCCAACAATAAAAAATTAACTATCCATTCCATTTTTTGTGATAGACTGAGTCCGATGCAGAACGCTTTCATTTTTCAATATTTGTGACTCTTAATTACCTATTAAAAACTATAAAATTGTAAAAAGTCTATTTCATCAAAAGTATAATTCTCTTGTATGATTATTGTGTTTCTGTCCCCTACAGTATATGACACCCCGTAATCAAGCATGCTTTACTACTGTAACTGCAAAATGCAGCTCTAGAGTACTATTGATTAGAAATGAAACGGAAGATGGATAGATACAGATATATTTTCTGGATTCCTGAAATTTTTATCATCACACAACTTAAGCCAGTACACTTCGAAACGCTCTTCTTATAAATGTGATTTAAACAAATTTATACCTGGCAGATAATGCACACAGAAAGTCACTATTTGAAAAATTTGTGAACTTTATAAGCATAACTTTTCTACAGGCATAAATTATTCTTTTCTATAAATAATTTATACCAGTGTGGCTTCACCTTTAGATAACCAATTTGTCAACCGAGACCCCATATCGGGCAGACACTCAAAAAAGCTGTGTCTAAACTTGTCTACATTGTGTTTTTCAGCTTGGTTCCAACATTTCAGCCCAGGACGCTCACTCTGCCCTGAGCGGTGTGACTGCATTTAATTACAGTCTGACATGTGCATTCTGGAGAAACAGAAGTCTGTGAACTGAGGGTGATGATTAACTGTTCTACTGAATAATTGCTTAAACTGCTACTTAGGTTACGCCGTATTATCCCTTTCGAACAAAGTGATGCTTGGCCCTCTGTGTAGCTCTTACACGATGGACGTGTAGTCTTGCCATTTTAACCCTCATCAGAGTTTACATTTAATGTGCTTTCATTACTGCAAGGGGTGTGCCTTTGGGGACCCTTCCTTCAGCAGAGAATCATCCCGGAATCAACTTCTCATGGCTCGATTTCTCTGCTTGAAATATGCCCCATCTTCTGGCGTGCTGGTGGGGAGGGGACCAAAGAATACTGAATGGTGACAGAGCATTCAGGAGGAAGGTAAGACAGGCTCACCCTCGGTATGCCTGGCCACAAATGCAAACACCTGTGATGTTACGATTTAGATGCAAAAATCAGCAAACTGGTAGGTTCTGAAACACTCTGAGGACAAAGCTTACGTTCAAAACCCACGTGTTTTTTTAAACATAAATAGGACTGATGAGCCACACTTTGGCCACTTTTGTAAATATAGAGTAAGAATTCACAAGTAGTTATCATAATGAGCCCATATCTTTGTTATTAGTGACAAGAAAAAACAAATTCTAGGATGTTCTAAATTAAATTACAGGGGGCCGAAGAATGAGAGAGAGACAGAGCCGTTAGCCTGTTCACAGGTGGGGACCAGCTGACGAAAGCAACTGACAGGTTCCTGCACTCATGCTGGAGCTTTGTCTCAACACCCAGGCATCAACTAGGTGACCACTAGACGGGCCACCGCATCTCGCAGATCCATAAACTTTCAAGGGCTGTAGCCTATAGCCAGTCCAAATTAGTACATATTTCTTCTCTTAGAGACTGTGTTCTTATTATAAAACCATCCCTGCTTTACCTTGTCCCATCATTCTTATCTGTAGCCACTGTAAACTCTTTCAAAACCACTTATATCTTGCTTCCCCTTCCTCGATGTATAAAAACTCCTCAAGTCCAGGAGGGTGGACATGTTGCCTTCTGCACCAAGCCCGGCTGCTGGTGGCGGAGGATGCGTGCCCAGGGCCACGTCCTTTCTCTAGCTGCTACGTCCTTTCACTAGTGTCCCAAATAAATCCTTTTTTTCATAAAATCTTTCAGCTATGGAATTTAAGATTTTTGTGAAACATCAGGAAAAATTTCAAAATTCCATCCTTGCAAAGCTTTAATCTATGTATAGGTCATTATCTGTCTCACAGAACCTCGCTCTTCTCCAAAACCTCTCATCTTTCAAGTTCATGTTTTCTCAGAAGGCACCTCTCAGATCTCATTGCATTTGGTTGATTTTGTTCCACTCAAAGATCTGGCATAAGTGCCATGGGGAAAACTGTCTTTAATGAGGTCAGAGAACATATTATTTTAATGTTTTTCTTGAGTTGTAATTGATATACAGTAAACTGGATATTTATAAGAATAATAATTTAATTGGTTTTTAAGTATATGTATATGTACATCCCTAAAACATCATCATTCGAATGAAAACACCTCCTAACTCACAGTTTCCATGTATCTCTTAGAAATCTCTCCCTTTTGCTTTTCCCTGATACCTTCCACTCCATCCCCAGATATCACTGCTCTGCTCTCCAATACTATAGATCAGTTTGCATTTTTATACAGTTAAATATAAATGGAATCATAAAATGTATACTCTGACTTCTTTCGCTGAACAAATATTGGGAAATTCATACCAGTTGTATATACCCATGCTCGATTACTTTTATTTCTCGGTAGAGCCCCACTGTAGAGAAATACTACAATTTGGTTCTATGTTATCTGTTGCTGTGGCATTTCTGTTGTTTCTGGGTTTTATCAATTGCAAATAAAACTTCTATGGACATTCGTTTACTAGTATGCATCAAAGCATAATTTCTTTTCTCTTAGATGAATACCTAAAATTGAAATAGTTGGATCATATGATAGATAGATATAGATATAGATATAGATATAGATATAGATAGATATAGATATAGATATAGATATAGATATAGATATAGATATAGATATAGATATAGATATAGATAGATATAGATATAGATAGATATAGATATAGATATAGATCTATATATATATCATGTGAATAATAAAATTTTATTATCACAGGGTTTTTGATTTTATAAATTTTATAAAAATGTAAATGTTTCTTCTCACGAGGTTGTTGGAAGTAATAAATTAAATAGTGAATATAAAGTACATGAGTCACAATGCTTAGTGGGTAGTAAGAACTTAAAAAATGGTAACTGGCCTACTATGTCAGAGAAGAAAAATGGAGGAGGGTTCTAAGAGAACAGATGGGGTAGAGGAGAAAAGAAAAAAAAAAGTCAGCATCAGGCAAAAGATGGCTGGAACAAGGCTCTCTCAGATTGCAGCCTCTGCAAGGTGGACAGAACAAAGGTCATGATGTATTTGGTAAGGCATAACAGAACCCATGACTCGCCATGACTTGGCACAACTACGATTCAAGCTGACATAGGCAGGATTCTCCCATGTTCCTTAACTGCTCCCCTGTGCTAAACTCCCCATTATCCCTGACGCTCCTCTCATCTCCTCCACTTATCAAAGCTTTGATCTTCCGGTCATATGTGATTTACAGAAATCATTTGCAATCAATCAGCCAACCCCGCTTTTTTTGTTTTTAGTACTGTGCATCTCCATATCTCTGTCCAGCTCTCAGAGGCACCACGAGGCAGGAAGCCATGAGACCTGGATTCTAACTCAACTAGCAGTGCCTGGGGCTGGAAGGGGGCTGCTTCTTACCGACTCAGTGGGAGTAGCAAGCAGGACAGCTCCAGTCCTGGGAAGGGCATGGGCATCCCACTGATTACAGACTAGAAAGTCCTACGAGTGTCAGGCATTACCATGATCATCATCACCATGGTGAATTTTTATTTCGTAGTATCTTTGCCCTAATTTTTTCAGGCCTCAATGTCTTTATCTTAAAAAAAAAAAAGTTGTAAAACTTATCTTTTGCATTATCCTAAATCTCAAAATCGATAAAGCATGAAGAAATATTTCTTGAAATAAGCATTTTATGTAAATGGGCATTGATAGTTTAAGAACTTTAATGGACATATGCCATTGATATGGAAAAAAATAAGTATTTTGAGTGACAAATTATTTCTAACTCATGAAGCTTAAACGATAACTCTAGTTATGTACATATGTTTGTGTGTGCATATATTTGCCTATCAAAATATCTGGTAAGGGCTATTATAATAAATGTAAAGGTTTTTTGTCCTTTTTGTTGTTGTTGTTGTTGTTGTAACATGCTGTTGTTTTGTTTGTTTGTTTTTGCCACTGCAAGTAAATCCATAGAATCATTTTGTAACTTAACAAAAATGTATGAATACATTGGCGAAATCACTTTGGAACGCAGTATGAAGTCCAGGCTTACCTTCCATAGCCTGTGTTTAGGTTTTCTATGTACTTTAACAGCCCTTCTTCTAGACCGAATGTCCATTACTAGCCAAGTGGCATTTGCTATTCCACGCAGAAGTTTGCCTTGACACAGTACACTCTTAGAGATCCATAATCAAAGTATGAGCTGAGAATTGGACTCTATCCCAAATTAACATAATCTGACAGACTAAAAATTAGTTCCTGTGTATCTGCACATGTGGATATTTAAATTTAAGTTAGTATTAAAATGAAATTAAATAAAAATTCAGTTCTTCAATCAAATAGGGCATATTTCATGTGCAGAGTAACAGTTATAGATCCTTATTTGAAATGATATTAGTGAACATCCAGAAACTTTATTGCATTTGCATATTTCCACCAAACCTTCAGGTTTAAAGAAGGGGATTTATTATATAATTTTTAGCTCTAGTGAAAATTTCTCAAATTTAATTTTCTATAAGAAAGACATGAAAATACCCATCTCATCCTTTATTCTTACACAGTTAAAGTATAAAAATTATAAAATATATTTTAAATTGCAAAATTTAAATATTTGTGTATATCCTTTTTTCTCATTTATTTCTATCTTGCAAAGGTCATTTTAAAATACTCCGTGAATTTCGATATTTACATGCTGGTCGAATTTTCTTCTATCATATTGATGTTAGATAAATCAGAAGGACATTTACTTATTAGCCATTTCCACGACAAGACAACTAACAAAATTAAATATAGTAACATACTAAGTACTATATTTTTATGATCAATATTTCCTTACAAAAACATCGACTATCAATGAAATGCTTCACTGGACATTTTAACCTATTTTTATATCTTTAGAAACATTTAATTCATTGAGTTGTTCACCCGACATTTTTACAGATTGCTTTGATTGTAAAAATGTCATTTTAAAATGACATTTTTACATTGTCTTGGTCTTAAAAACATCAAATGGGGGATAATTCTTCATTTGAAGTTATTAAACATGACTATAATCATAAAAGTGTCATTTTAAAATAATTCTTCATTTGACCTTTTTACACTTAGCTGCTCCTTTTTTTCCTTAAAAACTTGATATTAAAAATGAAATTAATAGAAATTGAAGGCTGTACTTAGAAACTCTAAGCAAGATTCCACTGCTAATATTTCTATGGTCCTTGGAGAATGGTCTTACTACCAACTCCCGCACCCCCACACACACACACACACATACACACTGACGGCTGGATGGCACTGGCAGAGGGCTACATGCAGCATGCATGTGCATGCGTGTCTGCGTGTGTACCAACAGCGACATCCAACAACGCTTGTGTCTTCTCGCAAATCATTTATGACTCTTTACAACTTTCAGCTCCATTATTGCAATGTCATATTACTCTCTATAGGCAAATCGCACAATAGCCATTTTCTCTCTGTTATGAAGACTAGGAATATGGCTTTGAAGTCATATATTGTGACAATTACTGGGATACAGGTTATACTTTTGTTCTAACCCTATGCATTGCTCCCTTTGAATAATTTTTAGTTTTTGCTTATATATATGTTTGTACAGAAAGCACAGTAAGAACGGGGTTCAATATTTGTGTTTATTCAAGGCCTTTTTAGTATGTGATAAATATCCTCATATTTTGGATGAATAGAATAATGCTGATAATAGCATTTGAGTACATATTTTATGGCAGGCATTGATGGGGGACTTTTATTTGTGTTGATTGATTCTTATAACGATCCTGTGAGGGATATATTATTGACCGATACCTGAGGACAATGGATCCCAGAAGGAACCAGAATTTAAAACCAGACAGGCTCAAACACTAAGATAATTGAGCTTTCAGGACTTTTCTCAAATGCTACTTGTAGGACATGCTAAATTTTTGGATTATTATGACAGGAGATTGGCTTCAGCAATGAAGATGCTAAAGAGGCATCTAAAAGCATCTTTATTCTCCTCTTATTTCAGCTACAAGCTACTCTCCTCTCATAAGCTACTGGGCCAGACAGGCAGCTAGGACATAAACAGTATGATAGAGACAATGATTTCCGGTGTTCTCTGCTCTGGGACTGCTGAGTCTCTGGAAACCAATAAAAGGAAACCCAAGGACGAGGATCGTCCCAGGGTAAATTCTGGTGAGACTTTGACCAATGGACACCATTGGATCCCCAAAGAAAGCTGATACAGAGCATCTTAATTGTACTCTTTCTCACTTCTTGGGGAATCAAGAGGGTCAGAATAGATCATCTGAGTGTTTTTTAGCCTTCAATCTGAGCCAAGCCCAAAAGCTTCTTCCTGGTATCTGCAGAGGGGACGGATGACCTGTCTGCTGTGATAGCTCCAGTGCACAACAGTGTAAGCCATCTTACTCCTCACCTTGACAAAGATTTTATCTAGTGTTCCCCAGCAGCGGAACCTAACATCAGCCCATTGAACCAATAGAGAAAAACAATAACTCCAAAAAGTGGGGGAGTGGGGGGGGGTGGCATAAGTTAGAGAGAAGAAGAACAAATACAAATTAGGACAGTTGCACAAAAAGCAGACTTGCTAGGAGAGGCAAGTGTAAACCTATGTAACAAAAATAATACTAATATGTAAGGACGTTCAAGTCTAGAACACGTAAGAGAAAAAAAGAATCTTCATGGAAATGAAAGAAGATAGTTTTATGTTAAAAAATTTTAGTGGAAAATTGAAAAGAAAATTGTTATTAATGAGATCCAAATTATTGTCTTGAAAGATTGATTTAAGGAGGCAAGCAATGAAAAAAAAAAATCACCCTAAACTAGAGAAAGTACTCAATCTGCAGACTTAATAAGACTCAATAATCTCAAGTTTTGATGAGAAGACGCTCTCTTAGGCTTTTAGTATTAAAATCTCCGAAGTCTGAAACCAAGGAAAAAACTCACAAGCTTTCAAACTGAAATAAGAATTACTTTTGCAAGAAAAATAACGAGATCAACATAAAAATTCTGTCTGTAACTCTTAGGCTTAAAGATGGTGAGATGACATCTATAAAATATGGAGAGAAAAGCTAAATGATATCATTAAACTATCAAGAAATTATGAGCAGATATGCATTAAATAGGAATATTTATTAACTACTGAAAAAAATGCACTTACCAAAGTATTAACCAAACAACAAACGAATCAGAAAATAGAGCACAAAAATACAGAAATCTCTCTCTTTCTCTCTCTCTCTTTCTCTCTCTCTCTCTCTCACACACACACACACACACACACAATAAATAAATAAACAGGGGTGAGCCCTGAAACTTTCTTAGTTGGAATATCCTTCTACTGTACTTTCTCTATCCTTTCCTCTTACTTTTTTCTAACCAGCTATCTACACAGTTAAACAAAACATAATTATGAGCTGAAGAGAATGTGAGACATAAGTGTTAATACAGATCCTTGAAGGTGAAAGGCCTAGACGCAAAGACAGTTGTAAGGGTCAGAGATGAAAATATCAAACTAATACAGTTAATATAAAAAAGGAAGAACAAGGAGGCAGCAAGATTGGGAGGAATGCAAGTGAGTTAGTAAAGGTAAGACTGTGGAACAGAATGTTTTGATGTAGAAAACAGTATCTTATTTTCGTATACGATTCTAAACAAGTGTTTGATTATGACCACTCATGAAGAATAAAACTAACGCAACAGAAAAATACAACAGATTTTTAAAATTATAAATTGGAAAGTAAATAACACATATCATGTTCAATCCAAAGACATAATAAAAGTCAAAAAAGAGAACGCAAATTTTTAAAATAAAAATTTAAGAGAAATCAAATCAAACCGAATGCTCCCATTAAAAGAAATACATCGTCAAATTGAATTAAGAAACAAAATCCTATTATATGTCTGCTGTGGATCATAAGGATGCTTCGAATTCTTTAATCCTTCCTGTATCCACAGTAAAAAGGCAGAATCATTTCCCCATTGCTTAAATCTGTAGCTTAGACAGACCAGTGAACCAAGGGCTAAGGCTAGGCCCACACAGGTGTTGCGTGTTGCTACCTGATTGCTTTTGCTCCTCTGCTACCTCTGGTGCTTGGGATAGCCCACTGGCGGATGAGAAACATGGCATAAGCTGAGTTGGCCCAAGTTGTCCCAGCAGAGACCACCCTAGATCAAATGACAGACAGCATGCCTACCCCAAACCCCACACTCCAGGTAAGTGAGAGAAACCAGACAAAATCTGAAGAACTCCTACTCATGCTGTCAATACAGATACATAAACAAACCCATCTGAGATCAGCCAACTATGGGCCAGAACAGCTGAATCCTGCCACAAAATTAGTGAGCTATGAATAAACGATTATTGTTGGAAAGCTCTGCGGTTTTGCGGTTCTTATTATGACACGTTATTGTGCAAATAGAAAGCAGAAAAAAATGTTTATAAGAAAGACCTTAAAACAATATGTATATATCTGATAAAAACAGAAATAAAAGATTGGGCAGAGATGGTAAACAAATGCAATCAAAGAGAAAGCAAGGAGACCAATATGACATAAAAAAGTGGAATATAAGGTTAAAAGTATTTGTCAAAATAGAACGAAAAAATGTATAAAAGAACAAGGCGTGATTCATGGAAAAAATACCACAATCATTAACTTGTATTTACCAAAGTAGCTGATAAACTACTATTGGAAGCGCAAAGAAAATTTGATGTACTGTATAATATTAGTAGGATACTTCCATAGATCTCTTTCAAAACCTGACAACTCCTGAAAGGAAAAAAAGTAAAGTGTAGAACATTTAATTCAAACAACAAGTTTTGTTTCCAGATATATGGCTTATTAAATTCCATTTAGTATTCTCTTTTTTAAAGACCTCAACATTTAAAAAATCAAAGCCAAAAACAAACAAAAAACTCGGATGCTTCCAGTTTCTGGTTCCACATGTATGGAGATTAAAAGCTGAAACTGTGACCTAACAACAAATAAAAAACTAAACAGGAAAAAAAAAAAAACCACTTTCCTAGGATCCACAAGAGAGGGGAGGACCTGGGCAAACTCCTTCCCTCAAGATTAGAGAGACAGGCAAATACCGGGTGTCATGTCTTACCAGAGCTGAGGTTCCAGAGCAGAAATGGCCGTGGGAAGCAGTGCTGGGGCAGGAAGACCTGTCTGTGGTGAATGAATTGCTGGAGGCTCACTGTGGACAATTTTGAGAGTAAAAACCTCCAGGAGGACCCAGTCAAAAGGAGACTCAAACAACTTTTGTGAGTTTAGTTCTCGGAGCACTACCAGGCTCTCCCAGGAAATATCGAGAGAGTGAGAGAGAGAGAGGGGGCGGGAAAAAAAAAACCACTTCCTGATTCTGGTAGAGGGAGGGAAAAGTAACTACAGCTAATTCTTGAATTACTGGGGGGTGGGAGAGTAGAGGTATTGACACCTGTAGGCACAGTCAAAAATCTTTTTAACTCTATAGTTGGCCCTTTGCATCTGCAAATTCAACAAACCATGGATCAAAAACAGTAATCTCTTCAACTGGGAATCTGCAGCTGGAAAACAAACCAGTTGGGAATATGAAAACACTGTTTTCAATCCCCAGCTGGTTGAATCTTCAGATGTGAAATCTTCAGATACAAAAGGCTGACTGTGCTCACAGAAAAATTATATATAAGTGGACCCAGGCAGTTCAAACCCATGTCTTTCAAGAGTCAGCCATGTTTTAAATTCGAACAGAGTTCTCTGTAAACAAGAAGAGGGTGGAGTGAAATGTTTAAAGTGTTGATGGAAAAACAGCAACAACCCAGAATTCTTTACCCTGAAAAATTATCCTTCAAAAGTGAAGGAGAAAGAAATCCTTTAGAAAGAAGGAAATTAGTATAGGTCAGATACAGATAAAAGTTTGTTTGAAATGATAACAGCAACAATGTTAAATGCTTAATTAAAACCACACGAGACAGAAAAAGAGTGGAAGACAAAATAGGAACACAGAACAGGGAAAATAAATAGAAAAGAGTAACGAACATGGTAGATATTAATTCAACTATAGCATTCGTCACTTTGAACGTCAAAAGTACCAAAAAAGCACCTACAAGCACCAAAAAAGATTGTCAAAAAGCAATAACTGACTATATTGAATAGAAGAAGCCCCTTTAAATACAAAGACATGGATGGATAAAAGTGAACAAATAGAGAAAAAATACACCGTTTTAACATTAATCAGAAGAAAACAGGAGTAGACTATGGCCACGCCACCCTGAACGTGCCTGATCTCATCTGATCTCGGAAGCTAAGCAGGGCCGGGCCTGGTTAGTACTTGGATGGGAGACCACCTAGGAATACCAGGTGCTGTAGACATTTAAAAAAAAAAAAAAAGCAGCTATAGCAATTTCATACAGAACAGACTTCAAAGTAAAAATTTAGGATACATCATATTTTTACATTGCTGGTAGAAATGTAAATGTTTTTAGATACTGTGCATCTATTAAATTAAAAGATATATCATTGGCTTATGAATTTCACTCCCATAACAAGTCATTCCATAAAATTTTTAAAAAATTAAAAAATAAACATTGACTGTATAAGTAGATACATTGTAGAATTGTGTATGATCATCAAAAAATGGAAACAAATTGAATGCCATTAATAAGAAAACCCATATTGTGAATAATTGAACAGTCATTAAAAAGATTACTCTTTTAGAGTTCTTAGAGTGACTCATATGTGGTATTTTAGGGTGAGAATGCTAAGACACAAAAATAGTATAATATATTCTCATATTTTAAACAAAGGCCTCAAGGTGTCAAAACACCTCTACAGTAGCCTGAGCATGAAGTGATGGCATCGCCGATGGCAGCGATGGTGTTGAGAATGGAGCTTCTGTGGCCTTCGGCTACACTCTAATTACATTATTGACTGAGTCTCTGAGGGAATTCACTAATAACAGCAATTGTTTTC
>NW_024350926.1:9205783-9262762 GCF_902729225.1 Pteropus medius
ATAGAATACATATGAGTGATAGAAAAATAATATATAGAGAGAGATGCTACAAAGATACTGAAGAGAATGATAGATTTTTAAAGTCTAGGTTTTGTACAAAGCTGGCCACCAGATATCTTTAGGAACATGATTTAGTAGAGTGGTGGGGGCTTAGCGGGGGGCGGGGATGTAGTCGATAAAAGATGGCACTGCAGACTGCATGTTTAGAAAGAGTGTCAGTAATAGGAAAGAATAATGGCAGTAGAAAGAGACTGTGGTTGGATCTTGGCCGTGGAACTCAGAATACAATACACTAACAAACCAGTATTTGGAATAGAAGCTTAAAATAAGGAAATGATTTGTTAGTGAAAATTTTAGAATATATTCTGCATACCTGGCCAAAGAAATTTAACTAAGACTTAACTTACTCCATGAAGAGCCAAAGGAGTCCTCATGATTCTTACATGTGTACACAGAGAGAAGGAGAAAGGAATAGACACACACATGTGCACACACACACACCCTGAAACAATAGAAGTATACAATTGTGAGGCAAATAAAAAAGTTCCGGCTTCAAAGTGCGTGGGCAAATTAATCTAAGGGCATATATTTTAGTTGGATGACAGCTAAAAGGTCTCAAAAGAAGTCATCTAATGCACCCCACTTCTCAAGAGTGGTATGATTCCCACTAGAAAGACGAAACGGCTAACACACAGTGAATTTAATCAAATTGTCCAAGCTCATGTAGCCAGGGCCAGCAAGTGGGGAGGTCAAGCTCATGGCCATCATTTGCTCCTCTGCAACACCATGCTAACCTCAACAAAACGACCCTCCTGAACCAGACATCCTCTTCTCTGTGTAGTGGTAATCGCATATCTCAGCACTAATTATGTGAACTCACAATATGCACCTGAATGGTTGTGCACAGTGACTGCTGTCTTCAAGAAATCTCCCTCTACACGGAACACTACAAGGATGGCTGTTCCCCTGAGGTATTCCAAACACGGACCTCTGAACGTTGGCAAGGCAAGGCCCTTCTGATGAGAGAAACTTCCAGAAATTAGCATTAATTTTGAGGACCCTAGGGTTAAAATTCTTTAATAACCCATTGGGTACCAGGGCTATGGATTGATTCATTAGGCCACCTCTTAAACTTGGCTTCTATTTCCCACACATAAAAACTACCAGTCATAAAGTGGAGAGTGCTATAATTTGGAATTTTAAATTTATGACTTTCCTTGCTTCATTTTTGTATGTAACTTTTCTGTTCCTATTAGCACCATAGTATTAATTAATGCCCTGGCAAATTACAATAGGATTCCTGTGGAATTACATTTTAGATCTGCATGAATACCAAAACAATTCAGTATGATTCATATTCCAACAATGAGTACCATAGGAACTAATCGTGATTGTCTCATTTACTATAGCATGTTGCCAAACAATTATTATGTGCAGTTGATGAACATTTGAATAAATGCCATCATACTCTGTACTCAATTAAAACAACAGCACTAATGATTAATATCACCATTATTCATATCAAGTTATGGCTGTGGGTATTGTGTGTTGGAAGGAATGACTAGGGGAATAAATGTTCATTTTAATTCCATTTATATCTTGCTCAGAAGTATTAAAATGTAATTTGCATGAAATATATGCATCATTCTCAACATAGCTCTAACTTAAGAAAGCAGCTTTCTCATCTGCTGGATGATTGAGAAAAGAAATGACATTTTAAAAGAAAAACTAAAAATGCATAAAGACAGATGCCTCATTTTTTATAGCTTGTTTGGTCAAGAAAACATTTAGTACTTGTTTCCTGAGAGATAAATGCAATTTGTAGTCAGTTAGAATGAGTAATTAAACAACACACACACACACACACACATACACACACACACACACACACACTCGGGTAGAACAGAACTATCCACTCTCTAAAATAAAAAAAAAGAAAATTGTTAAATCAATTAGATTAAGTGATCTCAGGTCCTAAAAATGGCCATCTGGGAGTTGTAAATGTGAAACTGCTTCAGTCATTAACATATTAATAAACAGAATTACATTATCAAGGGAACTCCTGATTTTAAGGATATGAAGACATAAAATAGGCATGTTTTGGTAGCAGGACAGGAAGAAACAGCATATGTCTATAAACAAATGTGGCATATACTCTATAATCCAAAGATATATTTAGAGTTCTTTCCTCACCAAGAAGATGCCACAAAATTGAAAGTTGGCCAGATACCTAACTCAGCTGCCTATAGTGTCTTGAGACACACTGTCCGGGTATCCACCTTCAAACTCGGAAGGATGCCAACAAGATGTTCTTTTGGAAATTTCTCAACTTCCATGTAATATTCTACATATATAAGATTCCTCTTAAGTTTTAAAAACTTAAGTATAATAGAATATAACATGCCACAATATAAAGTAGGTTTAGTGGCACAGTAAGGGTGAGAAATCATAATATATCCACTAGTCTATGATTAAAACCAAAAATGAATTCGCTAGAACTTTAGCCTACTGGGGAAGAAGGAATTAAAAATAGCCATCCTATGAAACAGTCCTCTCCTGATTACTGGGAGGTGCTTCTCTAGGAAAAAAAAAAGGAAGCAGAAAATGGAACTCTTGGTAAACGTGCCGATAACTGACCTCCTAGTATACGAACAAACGACACTTGCTGGAGGGGTCCTGACACATGAAATGCTTTTTGCAGGGTGACCCTGGTTTGGGAGTGCTTACAGTAAACAAATCTATGATTTACGAATATATGAGGCACGACTCTCTGGGGAACATCATGTGAGCATTACAAATCCCTGAGGTATGAAATGGAGATGTTTCATAACCTACATTCATCTTAACGTCTTCGTGAACTAACCTAAAATGTCTTCAGCAACCCAATCTACAGCCAGAGAGTTCGAGACCCTTCCAGGGAAGAGGGCTCCGAAGAGCCACAGAGCACTCTGCAGGTCCTCCTGCTTGATCTGTACATCTTGATCGTACACATCTTTGGCAAGGTTTATTACTGTGCAAAACATGTGGTTTATGTGAACAGCAACATTTGTGATACTTCACTTACCTCTAAATGTCTTTCACAGAGGTCAAGCATTGGGTATAGGCGTTGACGTGTTTTTCAAACTGCCCACATGAGTCTCATGTGACCGCAGGCTCCTAGGACAAGACTATGAGCCCACATTTCCCTAAGTCTTTTTTTCTCAATGTTCAGTGTCAACCACTGCCCATAGTTTTTTACAAATACCCTAAGTTTTCTTTTATCTCCAATGTGTGTGTGTGTGTATATGGTTTTTTTTTTTTTCTGGAAATAGTTTCACAGTGGTTTCTGATAAGCCCAAGAAAATCAAGTATCAAAAAATTTAAACTGAGTCTATTTTTGATTCTCTAACATTAAAATTTGTTTCATCTGTTTCTCTTTCTGTGTCCCCACCAAAGAGTGATTTCCAGTCCTTAGTTTTTCGCCGCATAAAGCGAGTCAATTACTCTCCACTCAAAAGTCTATCTAACACTCCATTCAAACTTTATAGATTCTTTACAGTAGTAAAGCCATACAAAAGTATCACTAATGTTTGGAGTTTTACTTCTCTGCTTCTCCTCTATGACTTTCTTTCAACTCTGGCTTCTAAGACTTCCTGTGGGAAGCTCTCAACCTCCAGTAACCATCCTCAGCTCGTATTCCATCTCCAAAAGAAGCTCTATAATGCACAGGTGATTGTGATACACATATTACTGTGCGCACACATGTGCACACACACACACGCACACACACTCATTAAGAATTATTGTTCGGAGATAATACATTTTCACTTTGTAGTATTTGTGATATGGCCAGCGAAAGCCAGGATTCCATTTCATGGCCAAGAAATGTAACGAGAAAAGCTATGATCCATAATCCAGGTCTCATTATCACTTTGCTTTAATCAGTTGGGCTGATTGACTCTTAAAAAAAGAAGGGGAGCTATTAGAATATAATAAGATGGTGAATGTATAAATCCATTTATAGCCATGTTCTATTTCATAGATAAAGATCCTGAATTTAGTATATTTATTAGCGGGGTGAACAATGTGTCTTGCACTGGATATACAATGAAATGTGACTCTTACAATCAAGAAAATGTGCTTGAATCCTTCATTTATTCTTTAACAATATATTCGGTATACCATTATCTTTGGGGGCGTCTTAAGTTATTCAGTATGAAGGCTCATTTTCTCAGCCAAAGACTGAAGTAATAGTATTTATTTGAAATGTAAATGAAGACTTTCACCAAGGAATGTATGTTTCATTTAGCAGTTGTCTCTAATCAGAATGTCCTATGAATAATGTAGTATGGCACCAACGTCCTCATTAAGCCAGCTTCCCATTATTGCATTTTATGATGATAATCTTCTCGTTAAACTTCCTTCACTATTTTTGTTGATGATCATTCATATGCTTAGGTCTTCAATATTAATCTGAACACACAGATACACACACACACTCGCACGCTCAGCCTCCTGTAGATCAGAATCAAATTATATTGATGACCAGATGTCTTTTAAATAAAGGATTGTTATCCATTGTATGTCCGAGAAATGGCATGGACTTAAATTGTGATACTGGGCTAAAAGAGAAAATGAGTTTCAAACTAGTCTCAATTCATATCCATCTATGAGGCAATTTCACAATTATACTTGACTGACAGGAATGGCCAAGAAAAAATGGATTGGCCAAATAAATGGACTAACTAGAATAGTTTTGTTGTTGTTTTCTTGTTTTTCTTTGACTTTTAGTTAAAGAACCACAGAATTATACAATATTAGAATTTGCCGAGGACTTTGCAAGACCCTTATTTTAACCACGTGAGACCTCAGAAGTGCTTTTCATAACCAGCATACAGATTTCAACTCTAAGAAAAATATAGATCTTTCTAATTTTTAAAAGAAAAATTCACATTTTATCTCCTTGAAACTTTGACAAGATGAAGAAAAAAGAGTGGTTGACTTAAGGGGTGATGATAACGACGTGTCAAAACCAAGCTGGAAAGAAAGGTTTTTTTCCTAGACACAGGCCTTCCTTCTTGAGGTTCCTATACACCTCATTTGAATTATATTCAAGGTCCTAGGAAAGAATTCATTAATCAGGAACATTTTCCCGTATGCTTTTACGCATTTATTTCAATCATTCTTCCTTGGAGGTAAAGATGCTAACCGTGCCCTGTGTAATAGTGAATGCTGCATGTTTAACACGGAAGCATCAAAGCGTAGGAAAGATACAGTCTAAGGCCATGCCACCCTTAACATGCCTGATCTCATCTGATCTTGGAAGCTAAGCAGGGTTGGGCCCGGTTAATATTTGTATGGGAGACCACCTAGGAATACCAGGTGCTGTAGGCATTTAAAAAAAAAAGAAAAGAAAGAAAGAAAGAAAAGAAAAATACAAGATATATACACAAACTATAAGCGGTGGTTACTCCTGAGGAGGGGATTGAAAAATGGAAGAAGATTTTCATGATTTGATGTAAAGATGTCTGTCTAACTTAAGAGTATTATGATGATTTTATGTTTGTAATTATAAAAGTAGTATGTTATTTTCGTCAAACTTTCATATGTTTGTTTAAGGGCTCCTATTAGCTGGTCTTTTATCTAAATTAGCACAGATTTACAAAATTTTCTAACAGATAAATTTTTTAAAATCATTTGTATGCTCTTCTTGAAACCTTTCCAAGTTTTTTATATTGTGTTTTATTAACGTTGTCCAGAATTAGACATGGTCCTTTTGTAAGCATTGCACTAATATTGAATTAATAAGATTATATGTCTCTATGTGAACTTACATTTTTATAAGGACAATGATACATATTTGGGGCAGATTTTCAAAGCAGTGAAATTGAAAAGATAGTTTTTCTATAGAACTTGTTTGGCTTCATGTATGTTTAAAAATCACCTGCCAACCTCAAGGAAGATTAAGTTTGGATAATGTAAGTACTGTCCCATGATTACAGTATGGAGAGTCCTATATTTCCAGATTTTATATTTCTAAAGCAGTTGCTATTGAAAAGCACCCAGGAAATACTCAGTGTTTGCCTTGCTATTGTTTTATTCTTCAGAGTTTTAACATTCAAGAGAGCACAAGAGACCCACAGGGGAGTGTGGCCCTATAATAATATAAAGGAGAATCTAATATGTCAAGAAATAATTGAAATCAGTACAATACATCTTATAGCACAGCTACTTAGACAGCAAAATTCATGAAACCTTCTGTGTAAAGTCTAAATTTTTTAACAAATACAAAACTAACACCATTCATTTAGAATGGCTGGGTCACTATCCAGTTAATAATTGTAATAGTAAAATTTAATTGTGTCAAGAGGGCAGAAAAGGTAAAAATTCATCGTTAAAGAGTGATATCTATTTCAAGGGACCTGGTCAAAGGTACATAGTTATTGCACAAATTACCTTAGAAAAGATAAAGAAAATTTGGTATCAGGCCATAAGGGAGGTGGGACTGACATTTTCATACATATTTCTAGCCTCTTATTGCTGAACTCTCCTTCCCTCTTAAGGACCTATTGCTGTCTTCCCGTCTATCTTCCTTTTCAAAACAGGAAACCATCTGTCATTGATTTAACACTACTTACCTCTCTTACTGGTATTTGCACTTTAAACTTGAGTCAGAAATGGCAGAATGAAAGCCTTCGTTCCCTGCTTTAGGAGTTTCACGCATCAGCAAACTATGTATGCAATGACGAGGAATAACTGACCCAACATTGCTGGAATCTCATGGAACCCAGAAATTTAACTTTAGCAGTTGTAGGGTACCTAGAAGCGAGGTCAGCTCGGAAGGGAGAGTATGAAGTTGTACCACCTACAGACACAGTAGGGTCATAAATGGCTGCTATTTTCATGCTCCTGCTGCCACTTCCATTGGAATCATTTTACTGCAAGATGATGTCCTAAGAGCATCTGAGCTCTGTGGAATATGTCCCAACATCGCTGCCTCCTGGTACCCTAACCTCAAAGCTTCTGGCAGGGCATGTTAACATATGCTCCTTTGCTTCACGCTCTTATTTCTTCCACTTAAACTTAATTTAAAATTTTTAAAATCTATTTTTCAATTACAGTTGACATACAATATTATATTTGTTTCAGCGGTACAACATAGCGACCGCTCATTTATATACCTTACAAAGTGCTCACGCCGGTAAGTCAGTACCTATCTGAGCAGCCCAGTGAAATTTCACTGGCTTTGGAATAAGGTAGAGTCCGAATTTGCATCCTGATGGAACACTGTGAATAATAGCCAGGTAAACTTGAACAGAAACTTGTTTCTAAACCTTGATATACTGATCTACAAAATAAAAGAAAAATCAATATCTTGAAAAATGGTTGCAAAGATTACAAACAAGAAAGATAAAGACTAAGGCATGTTTTCAATAAATGGTAGTTATTTAGATTCAGCTCAACTCAACTTCTAACTCTTACAACAAAGTAGTCACTATTCAGATCTACATTTTTTATGAACTTCCTTTGACCTAATAGTCGGTGTGACACAATTTTGAAGTTAATTGGCCTTTATTTGTCTCATGTAGATTATATTTGTCTTGCCAATTTGACTGTAAGCTTGTCTGCCAGGCACTGTTAGTATTTCTGGTAATAAAAACCAATGTGGAAAGTTATGGAAATACATACCGAAGACACTGTCAGAGTTGAGTTCAGGGTGTTGGTCTAGGTGATTTCTGGAGCTAGATTTTTTTTTTTTTTTTTAGGTCACAGGATTTATTTATTTTTCTTTTCTTTTCCTTTTTTTTTTTCTTTTTCCTTATTTTTATTATGGTGACATTGGTTAATGAAATCCAGTAAGCTTCAGGTATACAATTCAACATTAAATCATATATATATGATTTATACACACATATATATAAGTATGTATAAATATATATATACATATTGCATTATGTGTTCACCTCTCATAGTTAGATTTTTTTCTGTCACCACATATTTAACCCCTTTTACTCCATCTACCTCTCCCTCCCCACTATCCTCTGGCAACCACTAGTCTATTGTCCATGTCCATGAGTCTCTGTTTGTTTGTCCTGTTTGCTTGTTGCTTTTAGGTTTATATCCCACATATAAGTGATATCGTGTGATTTTCAACTTTTTCTATCAGGCTTATTTCACTTAGCATGATTATCTCAAGGTCCATCCATGTTATCGCAAGTGGCAGTATTTCATCTTTTCTTACGGCTGGGTAATATTCCATTGTATATATGTACCACAGCTTCCTTAGCCAATCATCTATCATTGGACACTTCGATCGCTTCCATGTCTTGGCCACTGTGAATAATGCTGCGATAAAATTGGTGTTTAAATATTTTTTCAGATATACGTTTTCAGGTCTTTGGGGTTAAATACCCAATAGAGGGATTGTTAGATCATATGGTAGATCAATTCTTAGTTTTTTGAGGAACCTCCATACTGTTTTCCATAGTGGCTGTACCAATTTGAGTCCCACCAGCAGTACGAGAATTCCTTTTTCTCCACATGCTCTCTAACACTTGTTATTACTTGTCCTGTTGTTAACAGCTATTCTAACAGGTGTGAGATGGCATTTCATTGTGGTTTTGACTTGTATTTCCCTAATAGCTAATGATGTCGAGCATATTTTCATACGTTTACTGGCCATTTGTATGTCTTCTTGGGAGACGTGACTGTTTGGGTCCTCTGCCTATTTTTTAATTGGATTGTTTTGTTGTTGTTGTTGTTGTTGTTATTGAATTAAATGAGTTCTTTGTATATTTTGTATATTAGGCCCTTATCAGAGGTGTTGATCGCAGATATATTCTCCCATTCAGATGATTGTTTCTTTACCTTGTTGGCAGTTTCTTTTGCTGTGCAGTAGCTTTTTAGTTTGATATAGTCTCTTTCATTTATTTTTGCTTATTTCCTTTGCCTTTGAGGTCAAATTCATAAAATCATATCTAAATCTAAGATTCGTGAGTTCAGAACTTGTGTTTTCTTCTATGCAATTTATTTCTCTGTACACTGGTATTACCCTGTATATTTTTACCCTTAGAAAGAACAGATATAGATGTTAAAGAAATTTATATATCACCTAATATGTTTTCTGTGGATATATTTTTATATATAAACATATTTTCGGAGCAGAAAAATCTCTTTGCTATACCATAAGTCTTGAAAGATATATTCTCTATATCCAATTTTGCTGTCAACTTGACTATTCTTGTAATTAAATTTTAACAAGATTTTATTTTATAGTTCTAAGGTTCTATACTACATTTCAGGTTGCTGAAAATATCAAAGTTAAAGACATTGTTTTAAATTATCCATTTACGTGGTTTGATTTAATGTGAAACAAAATAAACTTCTCTTATGCCAGACAATTCAAATCAATGGGCAGTTTAAAATATATTTAACTGTTTCTTTTAAAATTTTCTACACACTGAAGAGATGAAAAAAAACTTGTCATGTCATATATAATTCCCACAATTTATATTCAAGGGCTTACCTTTACATCTATTTATGTGATCTAAGTCTATGAAACTATAATGAATATATGTGTGTGTGTGTGTGTGTGTGTGTGTGTGTGTGTGTGTATAATTTTTTTTTTTTTTACCCAAAGAACTACAGATCATGTATGTTTGTTGGTTTGTGCCTTACTAGATCTTAATAATTATACGAATGGAACTTAAGCAAAAAGTAAGCACCAGGAATTCGGGAATTATGGAAAAGTAGGATGCATTAGCTACGATAGATTTTGAACAAAACTAACTTTATTATTTAAAAGTTTTCTTTTGATATTCCCTTTTATACTTTACATCTATAAAAATGTATGTGATCATTAAAGTGCTATCTCCAGAGGCTAATCCAGCAGTTTCCTCCGATTTATTCCTGTCTACTAGCGATGCCAATATCCCGTCCCACTCCCTCTATCTCTTCCCTTTCCTCCTCTGTTAGCTACCCTGCTCTTCTCTTATTGCTATTTCTTGAGGAAGTTCTTCTGTCGTGAAATTTGTTTAAAAAGGATTAATTAAATAATTAGTAACACAATTCGCAATAGAGAACTACTATGTTTTTAAATTTCCAGTTAAGTCGTTTAGACAAGTTACAACGATACATTCAATGCTGTCTTTGAAAATATATGGACGCCTAGTTGAAGAATTTCTCCTTTTACTACCAACCGCTAACAACTCTGAATCCTCTTACTCTGAAACACTAACCAGATGTTTGCAATTTGCCCTCAAGCGGAGACTAGCAGATATAAGCGAAAAAGCAACAAACAGGCATTAAGTTTAAACATGTCAAACAGCGTGGTTGATCAAGTCCCTTTTAGCAAGTTCCTTTTTAGTGTGAGTAACCTGGGAAATTCCAGCCAGGTCTATACTCTTAAGGATGAGTGTTTCATTGCTGTTCCACTACTTTCCATCCCCATTCCTGAACGGCATGAGCTATTGGAGGGTGTAAAGTGCCTCTGAATGCTGCCGGGGAAAATTAGGGCACAGCAGACTTTCTGTGGCTGTGTAAGGCAAGTGAATGACTGTGTCCTCCATTAGTTTTAATGGCCAGCAAGAAAAACATAAGATCTGTGTGTGTATGTGTGTGTGTGTGTGTGTACACATAAATTTTACAGAAAATTAAAAAGTTAGTGGTACTAAAGAATGATTTTGATAAGCATGCAGATATTCCAATATAGAATTCCGAAAGCCCTAACAGAAAAAGTTTAGTCGGATTCTCTACCTTCCAGCAAACTCCTCACAGGAGATGTGCAGTTTCAAATATCATCATAAAAGGTCAAAAGAAAAAAAAAATGTTTTATAGAAGCAAAGCACCCAATTCTTTCCCAAGAAAATGTAGAAATAATTCTGTGAATTGAACCAGCTGACTTAGAAAATTAGGCGAGTTAACTAATTAACTTTAGACACAAGTCTAAATAATTTTCAATGAACTTCAGAAAGCAGATTTATGGCATAAAATTTATTTTTTTCTGCAAGAATGATTCCACTATTAAATATAATTTTCCTAGTATGTTTTAAAAATTTTTGTTTGTTTTGACTTTTTCAAATGTCTTTAAATGCTTCATATTTAGTTTATTGCTAAGTAATATGAAGCAAAGAATTACAAAAATAACAAACACAAGAAGTAAAAAAGCATCCAGGGATAGTGAAAAATAGACTTAAAAAATCTTTGGTTTCCAAGTTTAGGGCTCTTTCCCAGAATTGTTGGTTAACTGGCTATTATAAACATCTACATATTGGAAAAATAAGGATCTGGTGTAATTTATGACACAGAGAAAATAAGGAAATGCATAAGAAAGTTATTACAAAGTACATTAATGAGACTGTTATATTCTCATAAAAAGTTTGCCAACAATATATTAATTCTCAGATAAATAAATAGAAATTGGCTAGCAAAAAATGAATGTATTGTGTATATTTGTGTGAGAAAGGAAAGATGAAAATAATTAAAAGTTAGGATGATGGGGTAGGGTAATATGTTTATAAGTCAGTCATGCTTTTAGACAAGTTCTATAATGACACAAACTACATTCATACTATGTTCAGTTGTTAGTTAGGGGGCTCAGAGAATATTGTTCCCTCTCATTAAAAAAATAAAATTTTTAAGCGAAGAGTAAAATAGTTGCCATCTATCTCTGGTCCTAAACAATTGCCCTTGAAATGACATAATTTTCTGTTAAAGTTCTAGATTTCTACCACTAAGCTGACACAGGTAACTTCTTGGATCAAAATGAGCATTTGAACCTGAAGCTTAGAAATACATCATTAACATAAAGCTAGGATTCTAATTTTTAGTTCAAATGAAATATATTTTTATTATGCTATATCATAACACTTTTGTTATGACTAGGCTAATAGTTATTATTATTGAGAATCAACTTTTAAATGTATTGTTTTTTCCTTTAATTATAATAGAAACGAATTTTCATGGTAGAAGGAAATTTAAATCAAATAGCATAAAACCTGAGAGGCAATTAACATCTTTATTGATTTCCATTAATGATAAAATCTATTTGCGATTATAGAATAAATAAAATTTTCTATTCAAATTATTTTTATAAATTAAAATTAACACTTTTTCACTTTTTTTATTGTTCCAAATTAATAAGTAGCCTTTAATAACAAGTTAGTGGTTTTCTCTACCAATGATTCTTTGAAGTTATAATGAATTGCTTAACCATCCACTGAAAATTACAGTTTATTTACAAATTATAATTTTATTATAAATAATACCATAATAAGTATCTTTCTTTTAAAATCTCTGTTCCATTATCTCTCAATTTCCTTATATTCACTAACAAATTGAGTTATTGAAAATTAATTGCTTTTTATTATTTCCAGTAAATGCCTGCTAGAAATGGCATATCACTGAAGCTATTGATATGGCAAATGAGAAATACATCTAGAAAATCTTCCTTACAAAGAAACGGCAAGGACAATATACATGCACACTGCACATATATATTTTACATAAATTGTAAATCCTTCTAAATTCATATTTCGTCTGACAAAATATCTAACTAAATGAATATTTAAACAAATTCATAAGTATGTAGAGTTAGTAAGAGCAATCCTAGGCATGACGAATGAAGAGGGAGTTAAGGAACCGAGCAATACACTAGCAAGCTCATAATGAGACAGCCATGAACTATTGGGAAAGGAAAAGAAGGCATTGGTCTTTGTAATCTTCAGATTTAAATTTAGTTTGCACACTGGTAGATTGTGAATACTCGCACGTAGATAAGTAGTTGTGAAACACAGAATAATAGGCATAAAGAATTGACACTAAAAGTAGTCGAAGAGTACAAATTCACCATCCACCACAAATATAGGATACTAATAAAATAACAGCTTCCATTTGTGGAATATGAATGCCAAATTAGAATTTTCTATCCAAGCACTATAGATCGAGAGTGAGGAAAATTTTAATTGTATACATGTAAGGTTTTAAAAGGTCTCTGAGTAACAGATCTTACTAAATAAATTTCAAGAAGGTATAATTTAAGGGAAAAAAATCAACCCAAAGTGAAGAAATGACATAAAAGAAGCAATAATGAACAAAAAAACTGGTAAACACATGGTTAAACCTAAGCAAATACTAACCACAATAACGATAATAACAATGACAACAAAACTTAGTTTTTGAATACACAAACAAGATGAATGTAAAATTAGAAGAAAAGAAAACATGAAAAGAGAGGCTTATAAGGAAGTATATAGCAATGAATGCATATATTAGAAAAAAAGAAAAGATCTAAAATCAATAATCAATGCTTTTAAGAAACTAGAAAAAGAAAAAAATTCAAAGTAAGTAGAAATAATAATAAAAATTAAAGCAAAAATCAATGAAATTAAAGTCAGAAAATAGAGAAAATAAACAAAACCAAAGGCTGGTTCTTTGAAAGGATCAATTAAATTGATAAGTCTCTCAACAAGCTAATTAGGAAAAAGAAAAAGGAGATAACATAAACTACAAATACCAGAAATGAAAGCGGGGATAGCACTACAGATCCCATAGATATTAAAAAGATTAAAAAGGGATATTATGAAAAACTCTATGCCCATGAATTTCACAACCTCAGTAAAACTGACCAATTCCTTCAAACACACAATCTGCCAAACTCACAAAAGGAAAAAAAAGATAATCTAAATAGGCTTATGTTTATTAAAAATTTATCAATCATTTATAGCCTTCTGAACAGAAAGCACCAGGCCCAGAAGAGTTCAATGATGAATTCTACCAAATATTTAAGAAAGAAATCATACCAATCCTCTACAATCTCTTCCAGAATATAGAAGCATAGAGTATATTTCCTAACCTATTCTACAAGGCCAGCATTACCTCAAACCAAAACCAGATAAAAACATGGCAAGAAAAATAGACTGCAGACCAATATCTCTTATGAAAATACATACAAAAGTCCTCAACAAAATATTAGCAAATTGAATCTCATGATGTATAAAAAGTATAAAACACAATCAAGTCAGATTCATTTCCCAAATGCAAAGATGGTGTCACATTTGAAAATCAACTAATGCAGTTCATCGCATTAAAGGCTAAAAAAGAAAAAAAGCACAAAAAGCAGAAAAAGTATTTAACAAAATCTAACACCTGTTCAAAATAAAAATTCTCAGCAGATTAGACATACAGGGGAACTTCCTCTACTTGATGAGCAACCTCTACATAAATCCTACAGTTAACATCATAGTTAATGGTGAGAAACTAGAAGCCTTTCCTCTTAAATTAGAAAGCAGGCAAGCATGTGTCCTCTCACTACTGCTTTTCAAAACCATACTGGAATTCCCAGCTAATGCAATAAGACAAGAAAAGGAAATAAAAGGCGTACAGTTTGGAAAAGAAGAAATAAAACTACCTTTGTTTACAGATGGCATAACTGTTTATGCAGAAACTCTGAAATAATCAACAGAAAAAACTATCTGAATGAATAAGCAATTTCAGCAACAAGATATAACCTTGTATATATACCTGCAATTAACAGTTGGAATTTGAAATTAAAAATAAAGTATTATTCATATTAGCATTGCAAAAAAATAAAATATTTAAGTATATGTCTAAAAAATAGCTATAAAATACAAACACACACACACTACATATATATATAAAACACTACGCAATTCTGATGAAAGATATTAAAGAACTAAGTAAATTAAGAAATTTTCCATGTTTATGGATAGGAAGAATCAATATTATTAAGATGTTAGTTCTTCTCAAATTGATATATAGAGTCAATACAATCCCAATCAAAATTCTATTAAGTTATTTTGTGAATATTGACAAGCTGATTCTAAAGTTTATATGAAGAGACAAAAGACCTAGAATAGCCAAGATCATATTGAAGAGATAGAACAAAGTCAGAGGACTGGCACTATTCAACTTCACAACTTTCTACACAGCCACAGTAAATATGACAGTGTGATATTGAGAAAAGAATGGACAAGTAGATCAACAGGACAGATAGAAAGCCCAGAAACAGACCAACACATCTTTGATATGGAGCAAAACTAGTCAAACGGTGCAACGATAGTCTTTTCAACAAATGGTGCTAGAACAACTGTATATTCACATGCAAAAGAAGAAAACATGGACACTGACTATACGCTCTTTACAAAAATTATTTTTAAATGAATCAGAGACCTACATATAACACATAAAACTATAAAAAGTCTTGGAAGATAAAACATGAGAAAATCTAAAAGACCTTGGTTTTGGAAACATTTTTTTAGATACAACACTATAGGCATAATGGATGGAAGAAACTGATAAATTGGACTTCATTAAAATTAATGTTATGTTGTGCGAAACACTGTCAAAAATAAGAAGTCAAGTCACAGACCATAAGAAAATATTCGAAAAAAAAAAATCTGATGAAAGACTTTATCCATAGTGTACAAAGAACTCTTAAGATGCAACAATAAGAAAATGAACCACTCAATTAAAAACTGGGCACAAGATCTGAACAGACATCTCCCCATCGAAGATACACATGTGATAAATAAGCATATAAAAGTTGTTCAACATCATATGCCATGAGAGAACTGCAAATTAAACAATGAGATGCCATACATACCAATTAGAACGGCCAAGATCCAAAACGCTGACAACACCAGAAGCTGACAAGGATACGGAGCAATGAAAACTCTCATTCGCTGCTGGTGGGAAGGCAAAATGTCCTGCCATGTTCAGAGAGTTTGGCAGTTTCTTACGGAACTAAATATACTCTTAGTATAGGATCCAACAATCATGCTACTTGGAATTGACACAAATTAATTGAAATCTGAAGCCACAGAAAAACCTGCGTGTGGGTCTTATTTATAGCAGCTTTATTCATAATTGCCAAAACATGAAACTAGCCAAGATGGCCTTCGGGTGAATGGTAAATAAAGTGGGGTACAGCCATACAATAGAATATTATTCAGCACTGAAACAGGAACACCGAATGCATAGTACTAAGGGAAAGAAGCCAGTCTGAACAGACTGTATGCCCTATGCCATTCCTATATGATATTCCGGAAAAGGCGCAACCGTGGAGATGATTAAAAGATAGATCAGTGATTGCAGGGATTAGGAGGGATAAAGAGGCGAGACAGAGCACAGAGGATTTTTAGGGCAATACTCTGTATGGTACCACAATGGTGGATGCCTGTCATTATGAGTTTCCAGACCCATAACATGTATACCACCGAGAGTGAGCCGTAACGTAAAAACTACGGACTTTGGGTGATAATGATGTGTCAGTGCATGTTCATTAATTGTAACAAATGTGGTGCAGGATGCCATAGGGAGGGACGTTGAGCCTTTAGGGGGTTATATGGAAACTCTGTACTCAACTTTGCTATGAACTTAAAACTGCTCTTTTCAAAATATTGAAAAACAGAGAGAGTCTAATACATTTAGTGAAAAATAGAGAGAGGTAGTGGACTATTGTCAAAGCATGCTAAGTATTTATATTTTATTTCAAGGAAAGTAGAGAAATGTGAATTTCGGACTTTGCAAAGTAAAGTAGGACTAAAGAAGGACAATCTATGATTTCTAACCTAGTGATAGAGGAAAGAAATGGAGAAATATAGCTTAATGCAGTTTTAAATGACGAATAACCAGATCTTTTTTAACCAAGGTAACTGAGGAATGTTATGTATAAGCCTCATTCCTATAAGTACACAAAAAATGTTAAAAATAAAGGAAGAAAGCTACGCTAGAAAAATAAAGAACTATTGCAGTTCGACTCATGTTAATATAACTTTGAAGTAAAAATAGTTTTTAGAGAGAAACACATGTAATATACAATGATTACAATTTTGAGTTTGTTTGCGCCTAATAATAGAGCTTAAAGTATGTAAAACGACATTGACATAATTACAAGTATACATTTTTAACTGTATAATCATAGTGGGGTATCTTAACATACTAATTTTAACAACTGATAGATAAAGGAGAAAAGAATTAGTAAGGTTATATAAAAAAAAAATCCATTAGATACACCGAGATTAACTTGGGAGCAGAGAGCTACATGTATGCATTGATGTTACTCATATTAAAACTATATCCTGAGCAGAGCACAAAAACGGTCCGTAATTCACCTCTTCAATGAAAATATTCGACGTGTCAATGAAAATCAATTATTACTTTTTTTAGTCACACGACATCTTCATCTAACTATTCATGAACATTTAATTGAAATATATGATAAATGTTTGGTTTAATATAGTAAAACATTATGAGGTAATTATTTTTCATAGTGCTTTGTAAAATAATAGCTCACCATTTATAACTAGTCTTAGCAATAATTTTAAAGATGGACCAATTAAAAATGCATTCCTATGATATATAATAGATTCATTATAATTAAAAATATATCCATTTATATGAATATCTATGAAAAATGTCTTACACTCTACACTAAACTATCTTTTTGGATAAAATTTCATCTGGAAAAGCCAGGGACATTTTTTCTTTATGTAACTCGGAAAAGTCAGTTTTACACTCTAATATAAGTATATACATAATGTATCATAAAGATTTAATATAATGACATTTACTATTTTAGGAAAAAGAGAAAAAGTTGATATATTACATGAATCCCATAATACTTAACTTGCATAATATAACCTTAGATTATTATTTCTGTTAGTTTTCATGGTTATACTAATTCTGTAGAAAAAAATTAAATCCAACTATAGTTAAGTTATAAATTTTTTAGAGCAAGTTTGTTTGATGGCAGATTTAAATTGAAAGTCTTCTTACCAGACAATTATGTTTTCAAAGGCCTTCAACTGATTTATGGAGAGTTTGTCCCCATAGAATTATATCGTATTACTTCAATTTTTTTATTTAAAAGTTTGATCTTACAGCACTAATACTTCAAAATATTAAAAACAAGAGATTTCTACTCAAAGAGTTTATGGAAATCAAATATTTTATTCTCTCCTGATCTTAAAGGTTTAAAATTACTTGGTTTGCAGCAAAATCTGAAGTCAAAACAATACCTGAAATATTTTGAAACTTAAAATGAAAAAAGAAAAAAAATTTAAAAATAAATTCCTGAAATCTAAGTTATCTTAATTTTGTAGAAAAGCATTGGTCAAAAAAAACAAAATCATTAGCCTAGAATATTCAAAGTAAAAAATGTGATATTTGCTTCATTAAAAAGAGAAATTTTCTTGTTAACATTCAGCATTCTGAGAAAGACAATAGAATATTTGTGCATCTTGAGATAATCATGCTAAGTGAAATAAGCCAGACAGGAAAAGTTGAAAACCACGTGATATCATTTATGTGTGTGATATAAACCTAAAAGCAACAAACAAACAGAGATTTATGGACATGGACAAAAGACTAGTGGTTACCAGAGGATGGGAGAAGGGGAAGGGGGGCAGGTAGATGGAGTAAAAAGGTTCAAATATGTGGTGACAGAAATAAATCCAACTATGGGCAGTGAACACACAATGCAATATATATGTGCCTTACTGTTGAATTGTACATCTGAAACTTAATGGATTTCGTTAGCCAATGTTATCATAATAAAAAAAAAAATCATCGAGCTTTATACTTAAGATCTGTTTACTTACTAAAAACATATCTATTAAAATAGAAATAAAGATGATGTATCCAAAATTGTCAAATAAATAAATAAATACGGAAAACAAATTTCAGCTCTGACTAGACTTCAGTTTCTTAGGAACTAAATTATATATTTTATTTTTAAATTTATCTTCCGAAAATTATATGACTGTTGGCTGTTCAATCATTGGCATTCGATATCATTCAACAACTTATTTAAAAAATGTTCCACCAATTATTTATTGTTTAGGTATCACGTAGCAAACATTATCCTGGTTATTGAGCATCCAACATCAAATAAGAAAGAGATTATTAATGCTTTTGTCAAATTTATAGTCCACGCAGACTCTAGATAATTACACAAGTCATTGTTTATTTACTCTTGTAAGATAAAGAATATACATATTCTATCTCCAGGAAACACATAATTTAATTAGATGGATAAAACACACATACACAAAAGTTAACTAAGCATATAAATCAGCACTTTATGTGGAATGTTGTGGCATACACAAAGATGCGCTGCCAAAATCTTCCTTTCCAAGCAAGGACTTCACTCCCCGGCCTTTAATCAAGACTCCTTTTTTCAGGGTTTCATGGTTGATGCAGGTATTGAGAATCATATTATGCACAGGCATGCTCTTCTTGTGATGACCCAAATCAAATAAACGACCAAGGAAGGAATAAGAAATCTCATCTTCCACCAGAATTGAGGGACAATTCTTCCTCATAACATATGCTTCATACCTCCACGAGGGGTTGGTTAAAGCTTCGCTGGTTGTTCATTGGAATTTGACTCCTCCCACCCACCAATCCGTCACCTCTCCAACACTCTCTTTTATATTTATTATTCCCTAATAAAGAGCCTGTATACACCACACTCCACCTCAATGTCTGGTCTGCTTTCGAAGAAACCAACCTGTGATATTTGGAACTGGGAGTCGTCCTACAAAGCAGGTGATAGATGGAGTCGGAGAACTCTAGCTGGCAGCGAGGGCCCCAAACGGGGTAGGTAGAGCACAGATAGCTCCTCTCACAAAATGGTGATCCAATATTTAAAAGTGTCACTGGTAGCGAATTGAGATGATTTACTCATAGAAGGCAATGCGCTAACTGTTGTGATTTATCAGGCAGTCAAGGAGTCTGGAAGGAAATAGTAAGTCCAAGGATAATGGGACTTGATGGCTGTTACTAAGTGCCATTGATAACCTATAGAAATATAAGTACAAAATGCCTGTATAAACAGGCAATTACATTTTATCATACTGCTTTATCACACATGTATCTGACCATTCTCTATTCGTCTATCATCAATATGCTGTCAATAAAACATTTTGGATGCATATCATTACTTATTATGTCAATATTCTATTAAAGTTTTATGTAAAACTTACATTAAATAAAATACACGAATCTTGAGTGCGTATTTGCCAAGTTTTGGCAAATAGACACATCTATGAAACCCAAAACTCTATTGGAACATAGCGGATTACTATCAACCCTGAAAGTCCCATCATTCACACCCCAGTTAGTCCCTGCCCGAAAAGGAACCACTGCCCTGACATATTTTGATCTTAAGTTTTTTTTGTTCTAGAATTTCATATAAATGAAATCTTTTAGTGTATATTCTTTGTGTAAGAGTGTATATTTCTGCGTATACTTTTTGCCCCTTAGTATGTTTTTGAGTTTCACTGGTGTTGTGTGGTTACCAATTACTACAGTGTTATAGACTACTATTCAGGTGTATCAAGTTTGTTCAAGATTTTCCTATTGATAAATGTGTGATCTGCCTCCAGTTTTTAGCTTTATGAATAAAACTGCTAAGAATTTTCATGAACACATCTTTTAGTGAAATTGTTTTATTTCACTTGGATAAATACCACCAAGTGGAATCTCTTATAAGACTAATCATCAGACAGGTTCAGGCTTAGTTTTATAAGAAATAGCTGAATATTCTACCAGAGTAATTGTATCACTTTATATTTTGATAATATTTGAGAGTTTCATTTTTTTCTCACACGCTTGCCCACATTTGCACTTGCCAGTGGGTTTAATTTTAGACATTCTGGTAGCTGTGTATTATTATCTTAGAGTATTTTAATTTAAATATTCATGATAACAAATGTTTTTGAGTACTTCTCTATATGCTTATTGATCCCTAGTATACCTTCAAACATTTACCTAATTTTGTTGTGTTTGTTTTTTGTTGTTGCACTGTAAGAATTATTTATACATATTTTGTGAATATTTTCACCGGTCTGTGGTCTATTTATTTTCTTAAATGTGATCTTGGCTAAAAAGAATTTTAAAATTTTGATGATTTTCACTTAAATTATTTTGTGATTATTGATTTGTGTGATGTATCCCAGAAAACTCTTTTTTTACACCAAAATTACAAAAATATTCTTTATGATTTCCTTTTTAAAAAAGTTATGGTTTTAGCTATTATCTTTAGGTCTATGTTTCAACTTAAATATCTATGTTTATTGTGAGGAAAGGCTAACGTTTCCTTTTTATATATGTATACCAAGATATTCTAGAATTATTTGTCATGTAGACTTTTATTTCTCTCATTTTATTGTTTTGGTACCTTTGCAAAATCAAATGACCATGTGAGTATGAGTCTCTTCTGAAACTCTTCTCTTCCACTCTCCTATTGATAACACTATCATGCTTTTTAATTACTTTCCAGTCCATGAATATGGTATATATCTGAATTTATTTGAGTTTTCTTTCATTTTTCTCATCAATATTTCATTTCAGTTTAGGTCTTGCGTGTTTTATTATTTTTATTCATTTATTTTTGACAAATAAAAATTGCATATATTTAAAGTATACAATGTGATGTTTTTATATATTTGTGTGTGTATATACATATGCATGTTGTGAAATGATTACTACAATCAAACTAACACATTCATTGCCTCCCAAATAGTTACCTTTTATTTTCATTTCTTCAAGTCGGCAACCTCACCTCAGGATATTTAGCCAAAGGAAATAAAATCACTATACTGAAGAGAGAGCAACACATCCATGTTCACGGCAGCGTTATTCACAGTAGCAGATATGTAAATGCTTAAGTTTCTGTCAATAGGTAAATAGGTAAAGAAAATGTGGCATATATATAATTAAATATTATTTAGCCCTAAAAAATAAAGAAATCCTGTCATTTCTGACAACAGGGAGAAATCTGGAGAACATTATGCTAAGTCAGACATAAAAGAAAATATCACTTGATCTCATTTATATGTGAAAACTAAATCTATATGTATAGATATACATACATACATATATATATATATATATATATATATATATATATATATATATATATATATCTCAAAAAGTCAAACTCATGAAAACAGAGAGTAGATGGTGGTTACCAGATATTGGAAGTAGGGAGAAAAGAGGAAATATTGATCAAATAGTATAAACTTTTAGTTATAAGATGAATAAGTTCTGGAAATAACATACAGTATGGTGAGTATATTTAGTTATAATGTATATTGTATACTTAACATTTACTAAAAGCATAAATATTAAGTGTTCTTACCATAAAAAAGGTAACTATTTTTAAATCTATTGCTAAATATTGTTTTGGACACCATGATAAGTATAATCTGCATCTTTTGTTTTCCAACTTTTTTTTAGTATAGAAAACTATAATTGATTTTTATACATTAACTGAAAGCTTACTAAGTTTAATGTTTAGTTCTAGTTTTTTAATAGATTCTTCAGGATTTTCTGTATACATAATATTTTAGAATTTTCTTTACGGTATCTTTTCTTTCATGAATTATTCAGAAGTACGTTGTTACTTTGCAAATATTTGTGTTTTCCTTGGATATCATATTGTTGTTGATTTATGCTTAAATTTCATTTTGGTCAGAGAATACCCTGTGATTTCAATTCTTTTAAATTTATTAAGACTTGTTTTTATCCAGCATATGGCATATCTTAGTGATCACACCAGCACACACAAAAAGTATGTGTGTTCCACAATAGTTGCATGTAGTTTTTTCAAATTAAAATTTGGTTACAGTGATTAATAGTGATGATTGTATATTCTAGGAGTTCAGTAGATTTTTGTTGAGTTATTCTATTAGTTGCCAAAAGTGGGGGTATTAAACTTGCTAACTGTGATTATGAAATTTTCTATTTTTAGAAATTTTCTCTATGTTTTACTGTCAAGTGTTGGTTCATCTGTTTTACTGCTCTACTATAAGGTCCACAAAGATTTATGAGTGTTACGTCTTCTTGATGAGTTGAGCCTTGCATCATTCTGAACTGCCCTCTTTATCACGGGCAATACTCTATTCTTAAAGTGTAGTTCTATCTACTCTATCACATCTAGGGAGTATATAGTTGTCCTTTTTTTCTTTTTTTAAAATCTAACCCAGCTGATTGGGAACCCAGCTGATTTGATTGGGAAATTTAGCCTAGTAAAAAATTTAACATAATTGTAGATATGGTTGGATTTACGTCTATTATGATAATCTTATTTCTGTTTTTTCTTTTGTTGTTTTCGTTGTTCATTTGTTCCAACTTTTCTGCCTTCTTGAATTATTTGTAATTTTTTTTTGCATTATTGGTTGTTCTAGAGATTACATTATAAACTTTTATTTTTTCACGCTCTATTTAAGAGTTCATAAATTCATTTTTATTTTTATTTATTTTTTATCCACATCACTCTCCTTCACTATGGTCTGAAGAGATAGAAGCGACAGTGGTGGAGCAGTAGTTTTCAAATATTTTGTGTGTGTTGAAAATGTTCTTTCAAATAAAATCTAAAAAACAGATTAAGTCAGGGCGTCTGACTGGAGTGGGAAGAGATGTGGTGATACCTGGGCACTTCTGGGAACCACCTCTGGGGCCCAGTTGAGACCCCCTAATGTAGAGATTGTGTTCAGTAACCTACAAGAGCCTCTTTCAATTCTGAAATTATTTTACATCATCATTTGTGTATGTAGAGTCTGACATGCTGATATGCAAGTTTTAGGAACAGGAATGCAGGAGTTTGGAGGTCATGGCTGAGTGGTCCTGTAATCTGCTGTCTGTCCCTTCAGAATCATTGTTCTTATCAGCGCCTGATGTGATCACGCCCCGCACATGTGCATACCACGCTTAAGACATCCATGCCTCTCAATTTACTAATTTTCAGTGAGGCACCGTTGCCATGGAAACTGTAAAACTTGCTGTTTAAGTGATTAAAGACATTTTCTCCTATAAGATATGAACAAGGAGCCAGTTGTAATCTGACAATTTACTACTCTAGTGAGTGTAAAGTTAAAGGAAAAGAGATATAAACATTCTAACAAAAGGTCCTGAGGCTAAGTTTGCTTGAGACTCTACTTCCTGATTAGTGAAAATCTTTTCAAGGGCATAGAATTTTGGGAATCTGATGCAGGTTCCCACTTGGTCAGTGCTAAATGCACACTAACCAATTTCCCCCTTTAATCTTCAAGGTTGTATCATCCTTAGATGATAAGTTCATTTTTTTCTGTATCTTCACATGCACTGTATTAATTTCTAAGGCTGCTGAAACAATTTAACATAAACTTGGGGAATTAAGGCAATTGAAATATACTCTGTCACAGTTCTAGGGGCTAGTTGTCCAAAATGAAGGTGTTGGCAGGGTCGTGTCTTCTCTCTGAAGACTCCTCAGAGTACTCCTCTTCCTAGGCTGTGGTGACTGCTGGCGACCCTTAACTTCACATGGTGTTCTTTCTCGTGTGTTGTCTCTGTGTCTTCAAATGGTATTCTCCTCTCTCGTTCTGTGTCCCTGTACTCATTCTTCTTATAAAGATGCCAATCATACTGGCTTTAGGGCCCACCCTACTCCAGTAACAGCTCATCTTAACTGGATGACATCTGCAAATACCCTACTCTAAGTAAGGTTCCAAGTAAATATGATTTTGAGGGTAACACAATTCAAGCCAGGACATGTGCTCATTACATTGCTTAGTTAAGCTTTAATGTATGCTTGAGTACTCTCATTTTGCCTTATTCTACATTCTGATTCAAGGCAAACTTTTTAGCCACTAATTCACAAGTTAATTTGAGCACATTTCCCAGTCTTTCCTTTTCCAGGCTCTACCTCGTTGTTGACAACCATCCTTCTCACCGAAGCCTAGCAACCTTATGCTCCTTTTCACCTGTCCTGTTTCTCAAATGAAGTTACCTCAACCACATCCGACTTCTAAAGTTTCTCATCCTGCCTACAACCTATGTCTCTCCTCTTTCCACCCTCAACTTCTTGCTAGACTGGGGGCTAATTTTAAATATTTAACTTAAATTTTAATTGGTTATAAGTGCTCAGATGGAGAAGGATGGATACAGGGCATGAAACGAGGAGATGGTCCTATAAGACATCATACACATATGTCCAGAAGCTCAGATAATTTGGAAAAGCATATTATTCAATAATTATTGTTTTGATTTGCTTTTTGTAGTCATGTAGTATCAGTTATTATAAGGTTTTAAATTAATATAAAGATGAATATGAAAATATCTGTTTATCAAAAACAAGCATGGATTTTAAAATATTGAAAAACACTAACAATATATGGTTCCCTTCAAATATATTTCTCCCTGAAATGACTACTCAATTTTTTGCTTAAAGTATAAAATTAACAAACTTTAAGAGATGACTTAAATAAAAACAGTGACTACAAAACCTATGATGCCCTGTGAGAGTTATCCAAATTAAATAAGTAAACTTAAATAGTTATCTTCAGATTAAAAATTGTTCCTTAATATCGATACACATCCAGTAATCTGCTCATATTCTTGATGAAGAACTTCAATAGCTTATTGTAAAGACCAACATGAGGGCTGAGATTTTCAGCAATTTATAGCCTATGGTGAGCTTCAAACATAACTATACATTCAATCACAGAACTCTGTGATTCATCAAAGCTGCATAGCTATGGCCCAAGATTTAGCTTTACTGCTGGTCTTTAACTGGTCTCTGACAGAGTCAAAAAACTAGGCCTTTATGATTTGACATTAGCAGTTCAGCCCTTGACGGTGTGAGTGAAGGACGGATTTTAATCACCTTCTCCTTGGCCTGAGCTAAGCTACTTCACCAACGACAAGAACTGGCAAGAACCCTACACTCACATGAGGATGCAGCTTTGTTGTTCTCCATTCATCACCTTCAAGGCCTGATTGTCATTAAATGTCTGAAGCAGCCACATAGTATGTTCCCATCATTCTTTATATATTCTTATAAAATGAATAATATACTTTGATAGCATTCATCATACGGTGAATTGATAAAGGTCTCAAAAGTATCTCTTGAGAAGGTCAAACATGTGTGCCCTTGCCTATGTTTACTTCACATTAAGTAACAGACTTTTTGGCGAACTACTGTAAAGCGCTGTACAAAAAGTATACCTCACAATGAGACCCCTGAAGAAAGAGGGGGCTGTGTTTACTATTTACTACCTCCGCTTTCTTCACTTACCTGCTGCCCAGTCTCTAAACAGACTCTAAATGAAGGTAGCACAGGAGCATGCAGTATTCATCATTGGTAGGAGTCGTGGGCTTCAATCAAGTCAGTGGACTGCTTGCATGGTCTATCTTACCTAAACTTTCTGGCTTCTCGAAGGCTCAGTTTTTGTAGCTCTAAACCAGGCATAACGACAATGCCATCTCATAAGCTTATATTAAAAATAAAAATGAAATATTACATTCATATCTTTTAGGACCCTCAAGAAAAGTTAGGTATTTTTCTAAATTTCTCTCTTTTTTCTAAAAATCTTCTTCTCTACTTATGATATATAAAATGTCAAAGGTTCATGAGTAAAGATTGGAGAAAAAGTGATTCTACTTACACTATAAGAGCAAAAATTTAAATATAGTCAAAAATAGCACATATCACTGGCAGCCCAAGGGGATCCACAAAGAATTAAGCATTTCCTTGATGACTCGAAAGTTGTTTATGGTAGACGACAGCGGTGGTGACTATAGGGATGATGACGTCAGCATCTAAGAACGCAGTATATGATTTGTTCGAACAGAATTGCATCTCCAAACAAAGTCTTGAGAGGCGTCAGCGAGATGCAGCAAACGTACCTGAAACTTAAAGGTGGGACTACCTCGTGTCGTTAGCTTGGCTAAGCTTCTCCAGCTATTGCTGCTTTGGCATCCAGTTTGTTGGGCCAAGTGGCCTGTGGGGGCCTTAAACGGACACTAGTATCCTCATGCAACAGCATGACTAGATAACAGCCTGCAGAGTCACAAGTGAAGGTAAGTTCCTGATACAACTTCCAGTAGCCTTTGTGGTCAAGAGTCTCCAGCGCCCCCCAGAGACTTCTGTGTGTCTCTTAGACTAAATTCCCTTATAACTTTCCAAAATCCCACTCTTTTTTATTTAAATTGGCCAATCCTGACTTAGCCCAGGAAGCCCAAAGCACTCCATCCAGAGACCCTAATAAGGGTATGTGTCCCAGGTCCTGCCTCTCTCTGCCTGCACTGTGCCTTGCCCTCCCCATGTGGCCCTTGTAAGCATGTGTGTGGTTTCTCCAGGACCTGTGAACATAAACTTCTCTATTTCAAGCTCTTGTGGTCCATTGTTGAACTGCTTAACTGTGGTTCACCGTCCAGCATCCTTTGCACCAATCAGCAAATGTTTATTTAACGAAGTAAATAACACCTTAAGAAAATCATGATACTAACTACATTTTGGTCCATGATGAAGGAATTGAGAAAAACAAAAACTGGAAGCAGAAAACCACCCAGCACCAAAAACTCCTGATAAAATGGCAGATATAGGTTTATAGATGAGAATTTGACAAATTTTAAAGTGTTTTCTCCAGATTATGTATGAATTATTTGGTGTTATCGAAATCGCAACGCGTCTTCTAAATTGAGTGTTCCCGTTTTAAAGATAAGGGAGCTGAGAGACACAGGATATCCTGATTTAACTAAAAAAGGCACATCTCTATTCAAGAAAACAACTGCTTTTCCTCTAGCTTCTCTTGGGCATTATATGTAATATTACAATGTGAACTATAAAGAAGGTTGAGATGCAGAAGAGCTAAATAACTGCTAGCAAATAGCTACAGGAAGAAATAACAGGGGGAAAAAGCAAAGATTCTTCAGAGATGACACTATGAAAGAAAACAAGTCTCAGGGCTTCGCAGAGAGCAGTTTTGATTTTTAATGCTTTTGCCATAAAACTGTAACTTCCCCTAAGAAACTATTCTTATCCTATTGATATTAAAGCAATATAATACTTAGCTTAAAATTATTCAGCTGGGTCTCGTACTCCCTCTGTATCTTGAAACGGATAAATACTTACTTCCTTTGTCGAATAGAAATAAAAATATGGAATACAGTTCAGGCCACAAAGTACTGTCTTAAAGAGTTGGGAGCATGTTTTTTCTTCAATCATTCAATAAAAACATTTTTCCACGGCTACAATTTGTGACATAGGTTATAATGATTTTTGAAATTATATCAAAAGAGCTCTTATGCCTTCAGAATAACATGGATAAGGTGTCGGGGAAGGAAAAAGTCCGACAGTCCTACCGTTAGGTCTCCGTGTCCCCACACTGTGACTTTCACTAGTGCTTCTCAGTTACGACCCTGTCCCCTCCTGCTTAGGTGGGACGGGATGGCTGGAGGAGGCTGCAGATTACTCTATTGGATCTGAAGAAATCCATTGTGAGCTTTTGAAAGAGAAAATAGGTCCTTCCTGAAATGTAAGGACTCTTAGCCACAGCTGGGACTACTATTGCTCCCTCTTGGGTTCCCCGGATCTCTCCATCCTGGTTGCTTGCACGTGGACCTAGGTTTACTTAGCCAACCCTGCAATAAACAACCCCCCACCACATGCACACAAATGTATGTATATGTGCAAACATATATATCTCCCCTTGGTTCTGCTCCTCCGGTCAAACACTAACTAATACAATTTGCATTCATTTTTCAGGCTTCTTTGCAAATACTTTCTATGAACATGATATAAAGCAGTTTCTGCTGCTCATAACTAAGAGCCTGACTCTTACACTTGCCACCTAGACTAAACTCCCCAAGATCAGGAACCGTTTATTCTGCTTCTTTTTTGTCCTATCCAGTGCTATCTATGAAATGCTTCTTGTGTGCATCCAAGAACACATGAATGTGGTTTCTTGCAATTGTTACCAACTAATTTGGCTTAATTATTTGCTGATTTGTTTTGTTGTTACTATGTGTTTTGTTTTTTTCATTCTTCTCTACTTTTTTTTTTTTTTCAGTAGAGTGGTGAACAAAGTTTCTAAAGCCAGACTAAATGGATTTGGAATATTGGTTCTAAATTTTAACATCTCTATGACCTTAGGTACAGCTAAATTCAATATGACTGACTAAGTTTTCTCATATTAAAAATCGGCATGAATTGTAGTATCTAACACAAAGGGTAACCAGTTATTAAATTTTAATTAGATAAGACAAACAAATGACTTATTTACTATTTTTGCTGCTATTCTTACAATCATTTATTGAACACCTGCTAGGCTATGAGGATTTTTCTATTTTCAAAATAGAAATTTTATAAGAGAAGTTTTATTATGTAATTACTAAGCTAAAATGTCCATTATACTAGAATATATCTATAAAGCCAATTTTGTTTATATAGCATTTTAAATCCTAGAAATAAACACATTTGTGTGAAATCTGTAATTAAGAGATATTTCCATTTCCTTCTATGGAGTAGAATTTCTTCTGTTTGAGGGCAGTATATGAAGACGCTTGTCGGAGGACTTCATGATATTCTGTAAGTTTGTCTTAATCACTGTTTGCAGTGGTTGCTCACAGGTTTAAGTACTGAGTTTATCCACAAAGCATTTTGATGGGAAGCAATAAAAAAAATCATGCAAATGAATATAACATTTTCAGAAAGCGTAACTTTAAATATGGCAACTGCTAAAAAAATATAAGTAATGCAGAAGCATAAAAGATGTATGAAATTATGTAAATAGGCTGGAAAAAAATTCCAACTAAACTTGACTACTAGTTTTCTGAAGACTTGCCAAACTCCAAATAAAAGCTGTATTGAGTAGAATGTTTAGACATCTGGATACTTTTCTTTAAATTCCAGGCAAATATTCTGCATTTGGTTTGAAACGTGGCTACCTAAGTCGCTATTTCCAGTACAGTCAAAATAGTTATTCTTTGTAATTTCCTGTTTGTCATATTATTTCTTTTCAACCAGCTGATGATAAAAGATACTCAAAATATTTTTTTAAACAGTTTTTCCTGCCTAATTTTCTAGTTAGTGTTTTAACAGGCTTGCATTGGCAAACCACCTTTTTCTTTGACCTATTTGGGATTTCATTCTTAAGATTTCACTCTACTGCCAGAACTATGCAATTTATTAAAATTAAATTGAACACTGCAGAAAATATTAACAAAGTTCAGCAGTTCACCAAATTTAATGTTGAAAATTATTTTTCCAGTCATGTTCATGTCGCAGGAAATTCTTTGAATACTGAATCTGTCTTGGGCAATTTCAATCTATAATAAAACCAGGAAGTAGGCCTTATACTATTATGTGACTTTTTTCTTCAAAATCCTGTATGTTAACCTCTGAAAACTCAATGTGTTTAGTTTAGTTCTATTACATAAACCACATTTGGTGTCCTTATTATTTCACTAAGAATCTCCCAGCCTGAGCCCTAGCTCAGTCAACATTTATTCAATCACATATTAATAAAATGCAGACAGTTAAGGCGGTATTCAGACATGGCTTTACACAGTTAATCCAACTTCTGAATAAAGAAATTGAAATTCACACAAGTTAAACATATGTTCAGTGGAAAATACTGTGTCTATTTCAACCTGATTGCTCACTTGCTGCTAAAGGACAATTGACACGTGCACGAAAAAAACATGGCAGATATAAAAAGATGTTCCATCTGAAAATAGAAATATTGTTTGCCCACCTTTAAAAACTATTCTAAACTTGGACTTACAAGTTACCTGTGTCTGGTGGCACATGAAGGGTGTGTTTATCCGTCATTACATCACATAGTATTTCCTCAATGGGGTCTCTGTGGGGAATATTAAGCTCATACATTGCTTTTTATCACGGTAACATGTCATCACATATCATCACCGAAGAACTGAGCTGTTTTCTTTTTATTCTTTGTTTATGGGTATATAGAAACCATAATTCTTTGAGGTGTTTATTACTATGCCAGAGAACTAGTCTACATTTAAAAAGACATAAGTATGTCTATAAAATAATTGACATAAACATAAACATACCCAGTCAAATTCTGTGAATATTCTTGTCATTGATATGTGTTCCTTTCCTGTTTCTTGTAGAATATGTCTTTTACTTTTATTTAAATTATTTGTTTTACATATGTAGGAAAAAGTAATTAGAATAAATTTTCATAGAATGTTTTAACAGTCAAAAGATAGTGTTTGATATAAATAGGCCGTAGTAAGAGGAAAAACATATAGTGTATTGAGACCCTTCAATGAACATTTCATCAGATAATTTATTATGAGCATAATCTGTGAAAGTTAAGTTTAAGTAGGTAATATCGCCCATAATAACTTATCTCAAGTTCGAAAAGTTTTAAACTAATAATCTTTTATAATTTTGAGCTCTGAATGTCAATAAAAACTATTAATAGCTATTTCAGGAGATATCTCCTTGTAAAAAATTAGTAGATCAGGTTCTATGTAATGTTTTAGAGAGTTATTAAAATCTAATAATTCTGAAGTCAAGAGAGTGATCACCATAGCCCGATTTAAGTGCATGTCTCCATTTCTCTGTCTCCCAGTTATTCATGCATGTGATTGTGTCCCCTTTAAGTATCTCTGTATTTTCTGTGGGTCAAATAAAACCCACATTTAAAAGATGGGTATGTTTTCTGTGTACAATGTCAGCGTTTATGTATTGAGGGATCTATGAGTAAAACTAATGGACTGAGACTAAAATATCTTATTTATAGCCCAAAAAAAAGTCTTCAGAGAAAGTATAACAGAAGAAGGACTTTAAAGATAGGCTAAAAAAAAAAGATAAGCCAGAAGTGTACAGTTAATTATATTTTCACCATAAATAAATTAACCTTAGACTAGAAACTTTTAGTCACACATGCACACGCACAAATAGGATTTTTTCACAATTTTTTTGAATTATAAAACATTTAAGCATTAGTTCCACTGACAGGGGATAGAATATGGTTAGAGAAAGCAGAATATTTGTATGGCTGTTCAATGTTACAATATTGTAAATTTGGGGTTGGAAAAGATATGATTATTACAAAACTATATAAATTACTCACTTAAATAGATCTTTTTTCACTTTGTTGTTAATTCTATAAAGTTTTATCACAATAGAAATTAATATTTCTCTTTCACAGATTAATTCTCCTCGAGACATTTGATTTAGCCTATGTATGATGCATTTATCTTGCAACAGAACAATGCTCCCATGAAGAGCTCTTAGAAAATCTAGGTACCATATATATTTTTTTAATATGTTGAAACACATTGGTGAGCTGCCAAGTTATCAGGATGTGGTTGGAAAGTTGAAAACATAGCAGGAGGAGAACCTACCATTTAGAAGCTAATTTTGTCCTAGGATAGTTGCTGAGCATTGGTTGTGCTGCCTCTCAAGAGGGGAAGCAGAACCTCACAAGCCAGAGCCAAAGAAGCTTTCAACAAGAGCAGAATCTGGGGGGCAACTACTTAGGGTTTGAAAGGCAAAAACAGAGAATCAGGGCTGTCGAAGAAACTAAGACTTGTGGAACCAAGAGATGACTGAGAAGCGAGATTCAAAAAAGGGAACTTGCTATGCAACAGTTTTGCTTCTCGACATTGGAAAAATTCTCTTAAACTACACGGAAAAAGATCCCAGAAATCTAAGTAGAAATCTTCTGAAGAGCGGAGGGGAATTTTGTATAGTCACATGCTCCTAAGAGAAAAAAGAAAAGTAGTTCATGGCCTGCTAAAAGGGAAGGCCCTTAGGAAGCACCATATCCTCTCGTTTGGGGCCCATGGAGAGCTATGTTCTAAGAGCTGGAGTAAATTAGAGATGAGTGGAACCAAATGAAGAGTCTAATCCAACCTTTAATCACACGATCGCCAATGAATTAGGATAAGTTCCCCTGAAGTCTCCAGCCTACAAAGGAAAGGATCAGTCCTCTCCGAGGAGGGTTATGTCATCAAAACCTCTATTATTTACCATACAGAAAGCATGACATTCAACCCAAAATTACTAGATATACCGAGAAACCGGCACACAGACACATGCACAGCACATATACACACACCACAAAAACAAACAACAATAACAACAAACACTAGACAATAGAAACAAGCTTAGAGTTAGCAGTCATAGACTTTGAAACAGCTGTGATAAATATGCCCAAAATAGGTAAAAACATTTTACCAAACAATTAAAATTTATAAAAAGTAATTAAATGAAGCACCTACAAATTTAAAAAATAAAATTACTAAATTATGATAGATTTAGTAGAAGAGTGGACATAGTAGAAGAGATAATTAGTGAATTGCAAGATAGATAGGCTGAAGGTAGCCAGGATAATGTACAGAAAGCAGAAATTTTTAAAAAATACATAAAAGAACACAAGAAACAGTATGTGTTGTTGGAACTTCAGAAGAGGAGAAATTAATCAGAAACTATATTTAAATAGATGCTGGCTGAGAATTTGCAAAATGATGAAAAGAATGAAGCCACATATTCAAAAATCTTTATAAACCTAAACAACAACAACAACAAAAAACAAGAAATACATTTAAAAAAGCAGATAGAGGGATATATCACTTTAAAAGTAGCAGCGATAAGACAAGTATCTCACCTCTTCAGAGTAATGATGTAAAATAGCACACAATATAATGTCAGCTTCTAAGTGCTGAAAGGAAATAACTGACAACCTAGAATTATATGCTTAGAAAAAGTTTCTCTCGAAATTGAAGAAATTAAAAAGAAATTCATAATACCATCCCTGAGTGGCAAACTACATCAAAAGGAATAATAAAAAGGATGCTTCAGGCAGAAAGAAACTTATCTTAGAACCATGAAAATGTTGAAAGGGATGAAGAGCGATGAAGATGATAAATACAGAGATCAATCTAAATGAATGTACTATATGATAATAATAGTAAAATGTCTTTGGAGATATAAATCGTACAGTTACAATGAATTACATAATAACATAAAAGGAAGAAAAGAAAAACAACACAATTAAAATGATCTAAATACTAGCATTGCCTATGAAGATGTAGTTTGTTAATAGGTAAGAATAAATTTTGTAATCTTAAGAGGAGTATAATTTACAAGTTAATAGAGGTAGAAATTAGGCTAAATACTTAAAAAATACATGAGGTGAGATAAATAGGAAAACAAATAAGATCTCATATATATAAATATATATGTGTGTGTGTATATATACACACACACACACACACACACACACACACACATATATATATATATATTCATACATGTCGGTATTTATATTATAGTAATCCTTATATGTGGTTTTGTTTTCCACAGGTTCAGTTACCAGTGGTCAACTGTGCTCTGAAAACATTAAATGAAAAATTCCAGAAATAAACAATTCATAAGTTTTAAATTGCACGACACTGGGAGCAGCGTGATGAGGTCTCCCAGTGCTGGCTCCATGCTGCCAGGGATGTGAGTCACCTCTTCGTCCCATTTCTCCACACTGTACACGCCCCCTGCCCATTAGTCATGTAGTAGCTCTCTCTCTGGTCAGATCGATTGTCATGGTATCACAGTGCTTGTGTTCAAGTCACCCTTATTTTACTTCATAATGGCCCCGAAGCATAAGTGTAGAGATGCTGGCAATTCAGACATGCAAGAGAAGCTGTAAAGTGCTCCCTTTAAGTGAAAAGTTGAAGGTTCTTTACTCAATAAGGAGGAAAAGAAATTGCATACTGAAATTGCTGAGGTCTACAGTAAGAATAAATCTTCTGTCCGTGAAATTGTCTAATGTGTAAATTAAGCTTTATTACAGGTATGTATGCATGGGAAAAAAATGGTATATATGGAGTTGTACTATCTGTGGTTTCAGGCATCCACTGGGTAAGGGAGGACTACAATATATATAAATGGACTAAACATTCCAATTAAAACATCAGCAGAATGGATAAAAATAAAATTTAATACTTCTTATATGAGATATATCTTAAATATAAGGATACAGAAAGCTGAAATAAAAATAAAAAACCTACAAAAGCACTAAGCAGAGAAAGCTGGCACAGTTTACTCCACATTAGACCATGTAGACTTAAGGGCATGACGCATAAGGCCTGATACCTGCTGAAACAAAATTAAATTATAGCTTTTAGGAAAATATAGTCAGTGTCCTAATCATCAAATCCAATTGGTCAGAACTGAATAACACTAAAAACGACTGGTTATATGGTGACTTTGATCAGCATCCAAGCGAGGGGCACGATGGGTGTCTAGAAGATAATATTTAAAGATCAATAGAACTTGAGAAATTTAGAATGTTATTGTCATTTTTCTTGGTTCTTAAAACTACAGCATGTATTTTATAAAAACCAAGATTACATAAATTGTTAATTCTGTACAGAAAATAATAAAAGCAAAAACTGTGGAATTAGATTCAGATTTAGATCAGATTTAGTGCCTTAGCAAATTAGCTATCCACTGGGAATTGCCCATAATTATGGGGACCCAGGTTGTCTGGAAGGGAGTTCTGGCCTCTGAGTGGGCATGTTCCCTTAGGTGGTTGCAATTCTACCCCGATAGGAAGAGATGAAGCTAGAAAACACAACAGAGTGTTTCTCTAAAGCAAGATGATCAAGGCAGAGTCTTCTCAGGTCTAAGGTGGTGGTGTTTGTTTAGAAAATGTCAGGTTTCGGTATTTAATGTTTACCATGTTTATCATCTCTCTTTCATTTCTTATATCTTGAGGACAATTCATGACTATTTATAAATTATTACATTGGTACTAACGAGGAACAGATAAAGATATAGATGAATTTCTGAGATGCTAAAAAAATGATTTTCATTTCTTTAGATTTGCTTCCAGCACTGCCGTCATAGCATCTCTCTAAAAATTTGATTAGATTGTTTAATGCCCTAGGGAAATAACTTCAAAAGTGGTATTAATAGCAAAGTCATATATACCTCCTCTATCACCATACTATTGTTATCAGGAATAGTATACACCCTTTGGTATATGGTTATGCTCATAGAAAATTTAATCCTGAAATTATTCTAGGATGATGATAAGTGTAAAATTCTAGAAGCTTTTTAGGCCAAAGAGCTATGACATTAACATAAGATAACATGCAAAGAAATATTTCATTCAGACCTAAATGGTGATGGCCGCCTTACTTTGTGAGTATCTTTATTTTGCCAGCACTCGATGATACAGTCAACACTTGAGTATTTATAGGCGACTTTTTATCATTTCAGTTACTGTGAGCTACATGTTGTCTTCAATTTTGTTTTGTCGTCATTATTTCATTTCACTGAAATCCCACATTGACTTTTCCCCAACTTTTACTCATGACCGTTGTCAGCCCTGCAGTAAGGAAACGCTATGGCATATTTTAAAAACTGAAGCACATAGTCGTCTTTCCTCCAACCTTTCTCCCTCCTAACACCCCAAAAACAGGTATAAAGGAGAAAGAGGGGTCTCAGGGGGGTCACACGGAGTCTTTCACTCCTCCTGGGAGGTGACGATGGAGAAGGGACAAGTGGAATGAATAAAGAGTAGAGAAAACGATGTAACTTTCCCGTCCTTCTGATTCAATCCTTCAAAGTACAGTTTGTTCTAGTGTCTAATCAAAGGCCAGGGCGTAGTAGTTGATTAACATTTTTTATGTTGATCTAAACTTATATCTATAACTATGTCTGTATATCTGAAATCAAACTCCAACAGAGACCGCGTTCACTAATTTTCCTTGCTATTGCTTCAGCCGTTTCCATCAAACTTCAAAATATTTGTCCCATGCTGCAGTGAAGAGATGAGACATCTCTTCAATGAGAACTCTAAAAGGTGTGTCTAATTGCGATGACGAGGCTGCATTAGTAGCTGATGATTTAGTGAAATGAAACCCCATCTCAAGAATACAGGTTATATTTGTTTTGTGCTATAGGCATTTGGCCACTCAAAAAACAATAGAGGAAAATACCCATGTTTACTTTTATTATCATAAACAGCATATAATAGTACAATATGAACAGCCTTATTTATTTCTTTATCTATCTATCCATTCATCTCTTTTGATACAGATATAAATATACATATGCAAATATGTGTCCATTTGTATATATACATATATATTTATATATATGTATGTGCATATGTATATGTGTGTGTGTACTCAGGAGAGTAATAAGTACATTCAAAATTTAAAAAATAAGGGCAATTGAAAAAACCATGGGCTATTAAAATAAACTATTAATTTATTGAGGCTAATGAAATACTTTGTACAAGACATGATTTGTAGTTATTAAAACTTGACAAAGAAGAGGGTTTAGGTAAATAAAGCCTACTAGATCAAAAAATATAAAAAATACTTTAATAAAAATAGATAAAAATTCAGAAACTTCAAAAAGTTTTTAAGAGAAACAAAATAAATTATGTAAATATTGTTCTCCTTCATTTATAAACAATGAACTCTACTCAACGGAATATACTTCTGTTGTTATGTCTTAATAATACAACTCTAAAGAATACTCTCTAAACACAACTTTTCATCGAATTATTTCAAAATAAATTGAGCTATAGACTGAATTATATTATAACTGATGTTTAAAAAAAAGCAAAGACACCCACCCGTCTTCGATAAGAAATTTGTCTATTCCAGCAAACTATTTCATTACCTGCTTCTGGAAGTACTACTTTTTTTCTCTATATGAAAGCATGTTTATGCATTTTAAATATAGAACTTGTAATTATACAAACAAAATATGCTGCCAAAATCAACTGAAGCAAATGGAAATTATACGATTATTTTTCATTATAACTGCAGTCTGATAAATTAACTTCATCTAGTCTCCAGGAAACCACTGGGCACCACAGACGAGGTTACTAGCACTTAAGACCCATTGCTCATAATGAGTTAACCTAGTCCCTGTGGTGATACCCTTGGAAAGCTTTCTCTTTACTCCTATTCACCATAGGAACAGGCCCGTTGATAATAGTATACATCTCTGAAACTGCTTTGTTGAATAAACATCTCTCCAAATCAAATTAATTTCAGCAGGCTGCAAAATTTTCTACTATGGATTTTCTTTAGTCCATCTTTGTTCAAATAAGATATCTTCACAGGCAAAACAGTTTTCTTGAACTTGCATGCCAAAACTTGGGCAAATGTAGAAAACTATGGCATTCAAATGCTACGAAATAGACCATTAAGCAGGCGTAAATATTCTGCCTTGTTGCTTTCAGCAAATCTCTAATATTAAATATTCCTTTGTCCATCTTAACCTTCTATTTACATAGTGTCATAATGAAATACCACTAACGTGTTCTTCCCCTGATCTCTGATACATGTAAACAGGTTCCTGGTAAGGAAGGTGTTTTTTGTAATTCTGAGAGCATTTATTGCTCTTATTACTTGTTTTTCGATGTTCTAAAACTTCCCAATTTACTCCTCTAAGGAACTTAGAAAATACTGCTCTCAGTGTGAAGGTAGAAATGGAACTTTTCCTTTTACAAAGACAAGCCTGGTGGAAATTTTGTGCCGAGGGTTTTCTACATGTACTTTCACCAAATGAATTAAAGATTTACAGTAATAATCAGAATCAAGGCAGAAAAAATAACATGTTTTTTAAAAGGACTCTATGACTATGTTTTAGTAGTACAAATCATTTCCCCAGTTTATTCTGAAATTTTATGCTTGTAATGTGACGTTTCCTTTTATTCACAGCCTCGAAGAAATGAGGGTATGTCTAAGAACCTTAAGACATAAATAAGAGAAAATGCAGCACCCTGTTCTCTTATTTTTCTCAGGGTTTTGGGTTTCCATGGGATTCTTAGTTTCACAGAAACTTGGATATCTGTGTCTTTTTAATATATCTAACGTGGGAGATTAAAAACTCTATAAATGTTGGAGATTGCCATTCTAAAGGGGACTGTCACATGCATTTAATACTATCTTAAAACTCTGTGTATAATTGCCTAACTGAGGTCCCTCTGGGAGTAATCCCATATATTAGAATATAAAGTTATCACATATCTTTGGGGGTAAGAAAACATTTAGTAGTCTTTTTCTTCCATTTTGATGAATGTCATTTGATGCTAAAAGCATCAGCACCTTGGAACACATATGCAGCCATACTGTTCTCAGGTCCGGTGATGGTGATATGAGTGTGATGTTTATGATAATGGCAAAAGCGATTTTCTATAGTGTATTCCTTCATTTTCATATTTATTCAATCAATAAATGTTAATCAAATGCCTTCCAGATTTATAGAATGTTCCAGCTGCTAGATATGTAACAGCAAACAGGACAAACAAGGTCCTTGAAATTGGAGTTAGGCTCTGCACTGCTAGGGTATCAGAAATACAGATCTACATAAAGAAAGGAGCAGCAGAAGAGAAGAAATAAGTGAAGTTAAAATAAAAACTTTTGTTATTTTTCTTATTCTTAATTGATCTATTAGGTAATTATTCAAAATAATAATACTGTTATTGACTATATATATACATATATATATATATACATATATATATATATATATACACACACTAATGTATGCTTATGTACAATTAAATTAATGACAGCAATAATACAAGGACAGGAAGGAGAAATTAGGATTATTTTGTTATTTTAAGGAACTCACCCTACCTGTGAGTGGTATAGTGTTATTGGAAGTGAACTTGAATTTGTCATAAATTGATTTTGTTGCTAACCCTAAGGCAACAAAAAGAGTGAAAAAAAACTGATATGGTAAGGAAGGAGAGAAAATGGAGTTCTATAAAATGCTCAATAAAACCACAAAAGGCAGAAAAAAGTCAATGACAAAAAGACAACAGGAGTAACAGAGAAATGTGATGAATTGGTAGATATTAATCCAAATGTATCAATAATCATTTTGGATATGAATGGTTTAAATGAACCAATTAAAAGACAGAGATGTCAGAGTAGATCAAAAAAGCAAAAGCCAACTACACATTGTCTACAAGAAACCCACTTTAAATATAAAGACACATGTAGGTTAAATGTAAATGAATGGAGAAAGATATACCATGCTGATAGTAATCAAATAAAAGCAGTCATAGCTACATAAATTTCAGAAAGAGCAAACTTCAGTATAAGAAAAATTACCAGGGATAAAATATGACATTGCATAATGACATTATACAATTCTCCAAGAATACATAATGATACTTAATGTGTATGCACCTAATAACAAAGCATCAAAGTATGTGAGGCAAACTGATAGAACTGCAAGGAGAAATGGATGAATCTACTGTGACAGTTGGAGACTTCAACATCCCTCTATCAGAAATGGACAGACATAGCAGACAGAAAATCAGTAAGAACCTGCTTGATCTCAACAACATCATCAATCAACTTGATTTAATGGATATCTATAGACTACATCATCCGACACAAGCAGAATATATGTTATTCCTAAACTAACATGAAATATTCACTAAGATACCTAACATTCTTAACAAACTTTAACAATGTTAAAATAATGAAATCATATAATGTCTGCTCTCAGAAATAAGTAACAGAAAGAGAGCTGGAAATCCTCCCAATACTTGGAGATTAAAAAACAAATTTCTAAATACTACATGGTTAAAAAAATCTTAAGAAAAATTTAAATATTTTGAACTAAATGAAAATAAAAACACAGCTTATCAAAATTAGTGAGATATAAAAAAACAGTGCTCAGGAGAAATTAATAGCATTGAATATATATATATTTAAAAAGAAAAAAGGTCTAAAATAAATAATTTAAGCTTCCACCAGAGGAAATTAAAAAATAAAGGCAAATCAAATCTAAAGTAAGCAAAAGAAAAAATAAAAATTAGATAAGAAATCAATGAAATTGAAAAGAGGAAATCAACAGAGAAAATGGACTAAACAAAAAACTGGTACTTTGAAAAAATGAATAAAATCGATAAGCCTCTAACCAGGCAAACTAAGAAAAAAGGAGAGAGAATAGAAATCATTAATATCAAAAATGAAAGAGAAGACATCACTATAGATTCCATGGACATTAAAAGGATAATAAAGGAATACTATGGACAAGTTTATGCCCAAACATTTCATAACTTACGTGAAATAAACCAAACTTACTCAGATTGTCTATATGTAGTGTGAATGAGTTTTTGCAGAAAGACACAATCTGCAAAAACTCATTCACACTACATATAGACAATCTGAGTAAGTCTATATCTATTAAAGAAATTGAATGAGACATTAATAACTCTCCAAAATAGGTCACACCCAAATGGGTTCACTGGGGAATGCTATCAATCATTTATGGAAGAAATTATATCAATTCTCTACAATTTCTTTCAAAAGATAAAAGCAAAGAGAATGCTTACTAACTTACTCTATCACACTTATATTACTTCATATAAAAACCAGACAAAGACAGTACAATAAAAGAAAGCTACAGAGCAATATCTTTTTATGAACATAGATGCAAAGTCCTCAACAAAATACTAGCAAATCCAAGAATGTATAAGAAGAATTATACACCATGACTAAATGAGATTTATCCCAGGCATGCAATCTTGTTCAACACCTGAAAATCAATTAATGTAATTCATGACATCAACAGGCTAAAAAAGAAGAATCACATGATTATATCAATAGATGTATAAAAAGCATTTGACAAAATCCAATGTCCTTTGATAATAAAAAAAAACTCAGTAAGAATAGAGAGAAACTTAGACTATGAATATTTAAATCTGACTCCTCCTCCTCAACTTGATAAAGAATATTTACAAAAACTCTACAGCTAATATCATACTTAATGGTGAGAAGCTTTAAGTTTTCTCATTAAGATCAGAAATAAGACAAGGTTATCCTCTCTTATCACTGTTTTCAACATTGTAATGGTAGCCTTAGCTAATGTAATAAACAGGAGAAGGAAATACAAAGTATACAGGTTAAGAAGAAAGAAATAAAACTGCTTTTGTTCACTAATGACATTATTGTCTATGTAGCAGATCTAAAAGAATTACCATAAACCTCTTAGAACTAATAAGTGCTTATAGGATGCAATGTTAATACACAAAAATCAGTCACTTTCTTATATACTGGAAATGTGTACATGGGATTTGAAATTAAAACCACTGTACTATTTACAAAGCACTACCAAAAATGAAATACTTAATGTACATCTAACAAAATATGTACAGACCTAGATAAGGAAAGCTACAAAACTCTGATGATAGACATCAGCAGAAATAAATAAATGAAGAGATATTCTATGTTCATGGATAGGAAGACAATATTTTCAAGATGTCAGTTCTTCCCAACTTGACCTAACTACCACATGGGTCAAAAAGATTCATGCAATATCAGTCAAAATCACAGGAAGCTATTTTGTTAATATTGATAAACTAATCCTAAAGTTTATTTGGAAGGGCAAAGGCCCAGAATAGACAACCTATGACAAAGGAAAGGAAGAAAGTTGTTAAGACTGACACTACCTGACTCAAGAGTTACTAAAAAATTACAGTAATCAAGGCATTGTGGTATTGTTGAAAGAAAAGACACATAGATCAATGGCACAGAGCGGAGACCCCAGAAAGAGACCTACACATAGTTCACTGATCTTTGCTAAAGCAGCAAAGGCAATGCGATGGGCCAAAGATAAACATTTCACCAAATGGCACTGGAACAACTGGACACCCACATGCAAAACAGTAAATGTAGACACAAATCTTAGACTCTTTACAAAAATTAATTCAAAATGAATCGCACACCTGGTATAGTACCAGGCTATAAACTCCTAGAAGAGAAAACCAAGATGACCTTGGATATGGTGATAACTTTTTAGATACAGCATCATGGTCTTGATCTTTGAGAGCAATAATTGATAAACTGAACTTCATTAAAATTTAAAACTTTTGCTCTGAAGAAGACAATGTGAAGAGAATAGGATGACAAGGCAAAGCCTGGGAAAAATACTTGCATGATACACATCTTATCCATAATATACAAAGGATTCTTAAAACTCAACAATAAAACAAACGATCCAATTAAAAAATGTGCCAAACGCCTTACCAGACCCCTCACTAAGGAAGATATACAGATGAAAAATAAGCACATGAAAAGATGCCTAGCACATATGTCATCAGGGACATGCAAATGGAAACAACCGTGAGACAGCACAAAACACCTATTAGATGGCAAAATTTGGAACACTGATGACACCAAGTGCTAATGAGGATGTGGAGCAACAGGAATGCTCGTTCACATTGGTGGGAATGCAAAATTGTTCGGCCACTTGGAAAGGCATTTGGCAGTTTCTTACAAAACTAAACATACTCTTACCATATAATCGGCACTCGTGCTCCTTGATATTTACCCAAAAGAGTAGAAAATTTATATCCACACAAAAACTTGCACAGATATTCATACTCATAATTGACAAAACTTGGAATCAGCCAAGCTATCCCTCATTAGGTAAATGTATAAATAAACCCTGGCATATCCATGCCATAGAATAGCATTCGGTGCAATAAAACCACGAAGAGACGTGAAGAAACTTAAATGCAGATCAGTAGATGAAGGAAGCCGAAGTGAAGAAGCTACATAGTGTATGATTCTAACCATATAACATTCTGGAAAAGAATCAAACATATGGTAAAATGATCAGTGGTCTTTTAAGGTATTAAAGGAGAGGAAGAGATGAACGCACAGAGGATTTTTAGTGAGTGAAACAGGATTTTTAGTGCACATCTGTGTACAGCTTTTTGCACGAACATACATTTTCAATTCCTTTAGGTAAATACCAAGTAGCATGGATACTGGGTTATATGGTAAGATTACATTTATCTTGTAAGAAAGTATGAAACTATATTCCAAAGTGGCCATACTATTTTGTATTCCTACAAGTATTAAACAATTTTAGTGTATGAAACTATAATGATAGATACATGACATTATACATTTGTCAAAATCCAGGGAATATACCACACCAAGAATTAACCCTAATGTAAACTCTGGACTTGGGGTGATTATAATGGGTCAATGTGGGTTCAATGACTGTAACAAATGTCCCACTCTGGTAGGGGATGCTGATGACGGGTGAGGCTCTGCGTGTGTCAGGGCCGGGGGTATATGGGAAATCTCTTACCTTCTGCTCGACATTGCTATGGTCTTAAAACTGCTGTAAATATTGTCTTTTAAAGAACTGAACATAAAAAAGGAACTCATAGAAAGAACAGAGATTCAAAAATAAGTACTATGAAATACAACAAATAGGGAAAGGGTATTAGAAACACTAGTCAAGCATAAAATAAAATGCTTTTGCTGGAGTAAAGACCCCAGCGACAGACAACATTTGTTCTCATATCATGAAGCCAGTATAGACTCGGCATCCTTCGACAGCATTTACTCCATGGCAGACACGTGGAGCTCTGCCATCTCTCAGACCAGGAGCAGGGGTGTTATCGTGGGGTACCATTCTAGTGTGTATTAGCAACATCTCCTGACAGCAAAGAGCAGTGGCAGAAATAACAGTAGCAGAATGATATAAACCAGAGCCCCATTCTCCCAGCCACGGTGAGATAGACCTTCTGGCTGGAATTTGCAAGTGCCTCTGGTTGCTTGAACAAAACCAGGTAAACAAATGAAGAATAATATGGAAGGAAAAGAGTGAAACTGCCCATATCACAAGCAGGCGCCCAGACAGATCGAAGTATGAAACTAAGTACGAAACGTGAGTGAAGACTCCAAAAAGATATAATCCTTCTTGATGTAGGATTATCATGGAATACCCCATACTATCACCTTGGTGTAGAATCAGTCCACTGCTTTGTGTTTTGGGTTGTCATTGAGTTTTAGGCATATGAGAATTTAAGTATGTTTTGAGTATATAGGAAAGTAATTGCCAGTAGGTAGAGCTACTAGTCATATCTTTGCCTTGAATGTAATACTCAGAGCAAAAATTAAAGAAGTAAAACCTAGAAAACTAGAAAATATCAAGGAGGCACCAAAAATGCAAACATAGATCAAATGTATAAAAGATGAAGAGATACAGCCCAATCCACAATGTATAGTAATATGTAATCGGTCAAAAATCGAAACGTATAATGACTAAAGCAACACTTAAAATAAATTAATATGACTAATAAGGGTTAAAAACCACAGTCATAAATGATATGTTAAACAAATGTAAACAAAATGAAAGCAATGTTGCAGGGGATAGTAAAATTTCAGGTCAAAAAAATTAATGGAGTAGAAAGGTTATTTTTTATTGATAAATATTTAATCTGTATAATTTATTTAGAAAATGATATTATTAAACTTGCAAGTTCTAAATACCACAGCATTGCTATTACAAAATAGAGAAATACTGGGAAAATTAGCATAAGTAAAAAGTTTATGGAAGAGTTTTAACATATACTTATGCTCTAATAGACTTACTGGGCGAAATATAATTGAAGACATACAGATGAGTGAAGTAATTCTTAAGATATAATACATGTATATCAAATTTTGTGTCTACCAAACCTCGATTTTAAACTCTTACTAAATTAATTACATACCAGATCTTAGAGAAAACTTTAATTAATTTCAAAAGTTGTAAATGGCAAGGGTCACATTTTCTACAAACGAAACAAAACAATAAGAGACTTATTTAACCTCCAAGTGGTTTAAAGAAAGGTGTATGGTATATGTCAGTGCATATAGCTCATTGGTGAGACTAGCTCAAAAAGGCTTCTAATTTAAAAATCAATTATTACTTACATGCATTCGCTAAATACCTAAAAGTCCGCTCCACATGGCTGGGTTCTCCACTTTCCTCTATGTGTTCGTCCTTCCCGAACGTAGTTGTTGGTGCCTGTCCTTATACATTTTCGATGCTTGTTTCCTAGCATGATATCTGTTCTCTTCCATTCCAAATAATTAAACTTACAGTCATGTTGCCAGGGCAGTTTTGCTGTGTTATCCGTATATCCCTGTCTAGATTTATTCAGCAAACACATAGGGAGCGCCTATTCTCATCACGCACAGTGCTAAATATTTTGTTAAAAAAAATGAATAAAACATGGGTTAATTCAAGAAGCGCAGAATTAAATATACGACTTCAATATCATCCCGAAAATATTATAACAGAAGCATGGGCACTGAACCTCGTGGGTTTTGGGAGGTTGACTAATTAAGTATTGTGCAGTTGGGCTTGGGAGCTAAGGAAGATGCCAACGAAAGGGGACAGTGCATCGATTGAGCGGCACGATCGCTGTAACAGTGCATTTCGTACAATCGTTGTTTGTGGATATGCATTTAGCTCTACGAGGCAACCAGAATTATCTCCCAAGATCTGTGCCTTCTAATGTTCTAAGGCAAAGAAAAAGCAGCGGCTTTTCTGTGTCTCACTCAGAGCTTTGTCCTGTGATTAATCGTACGTGCAGGATACTGAGATTGTTTCACCAGGTGACTAAGTACCTCTGGCTTTTCATTTGGGGGGTATGCGTGCCAGATATGGTTCAACTCTGTCCATGGCACATGGCGTTGCAAATCGTAAATCCACCCCAAAGAAAATACTGAAGCCCAAGTCATAACTAAATCTTAAGGAATACCATTATATAGTTCTTCTCTATTTCCTCTATCATTTTAGTGCTTAAAAGATTAAAATTCTCAATATTTCCTCAAAGGGTTTAGGATTGTTTGAGGTTGTCTAATACAAAGTGTTCACACCAGATCTATTTTTTTCATGGACGATGCATCACACAGGGGCCAGAGCATGCTCTCTCCTGAGAAATGACAGTCTTCTCTAAGATACAGCCAGTGTGCTGCCTATCTACCCATAATGCAGCCAACGAGTCTCGCTCTCAAGGGGAGGGGACAGAGAGACAGGGACACTAAATCTTTCCCAACCAAACATTGCTAAATTTGTCAAGACTGTGCTACAATGATCAGTTAGATGCAAAAGCATCTTTACCACACTGTGTGCGGTAAAGTTCTATAGCGTCTAAGGCATCATTTTTGGTGTGGTTCGACCATCAAATACCCTTTCATGATTAAGATGGCATTAGCAGTCCATTCAGAAGCTGCAGGTGGTTAAGCAAAATGTAAGTGGACACAGAGCGCAGAAGATACGCAAACCACGATCCTAGTTTGGGGGTTGTGGAAATGGCTTTAGGCGAGTTGGTGCGGCTGACACGCAGTGAACCGCGGCGTCATTGTACAACTCCGATTAACATCTCCTGCAAACTTAATTCCGTCAGAAACGTTGGGGTGGCTGACGCTAATTGTCCCCTGAAGGTCTGGTACCTTTCACCTGCACGTGAGGCTGCCATGATGATTTTCTTTGAAAACAGCAAGAAGGAAGAAAAAGAAAATCAGCCAGAAGTATTTGCCGGCAAGATTCCTTAATGTCCGTTTCAAAAGTCACAGATTACAGGCGAAAATGGAAGCCCCCTTTTGAACAAAGAAACGGTTATGAGAAAATACAGTTTGCCATTATTGCTGTACAAAGCCAGCTCTGATTGCATCTGTCCTGTAGCTCCCCCACATGTACCACGGGGATATTGCCTAAATCTCTGAAAATGAAAAGAGGTGCTTCAGTCATGGCTGCTCTGAGAACTCAGCCTGACAAGCACCACACCCAAGCTCTGTGTTTCTCATTTAGTGCACTTTACGCGCTGCTTGTCAGGTGGTCTCTGTGTGGTTGGCTCAGCTAATCCTAGAAACATGTAAAAGTCATACTGATTATAATCGAAGGAAAAGAAATAAAGTCAATTGACCATTGATTGTTCTTTCCTCTTATCCCAGGATCCGGTAAGAGAATCCAAGTGTGATAATTGTGAACTCAAAGAATTTCTGTTTCACTGCACTTTATCTTTGCGGGTAATGAAATTAGTGGTTTCAACTTTAGCTTCTCTGTCTCTCTGTCTCTCTGTCTCTGTCTGTCTTTCTGTCTCTCTGTCCGTCCGTCCGTCTGTCTGTCTGTCTGTCTCTCTCTCTCTCTCTCTCATCTCCAAAGGCCACTTCCACAAAAAATAAATAGTAAGTATACTGTTTTAGCCTGTGATCTGTCTTCCTTCAGTCCCTGTCCCTTAAAAAATGAGGGAAAGAATTAGAAAAATAGAAGCAGACTTCTTATAGAGCAAAAGCTATTTTACTTGAAAAACTGTCAGTATAAAGAATATAGTAGACCTGAATTTTATAATCATTTCCTGATTAGCTATTGCTCATAACAGTAGTTTTATATTTTATATTCTAGTTTTTTTTCTCTCTTTTTTTCCTTTAACTGGTGACATAATTGCTTCCCACACCCATACCCGACTCTGGGTAGGAGAATAATATTAACTTGTTTGAACTGTTTTGCTCTTAGATTTTAAGGAACATGACAAGCTTTCACCAGCACTGATGGCTAACAATGATGGCCTGAAAAACCTTCGCGTTTTTACAGATTCCTACATCCCCTTTTTTCCCGTATGTCACGACTTATCCCTAAGTATATTTATCTATGTTTTGTTAATTGTAATTTAAAATCCCATTTCAAAAGATGTGCATTTATACCACAGTCATTTGAAGGCAAGAAGTTATTTCAGTGGGTTGTCACTCTTCCCAGAAATCAAACCCTCCCTGTCACATATAAATAGATTGCTTGATATACACGCAATATCCTGTCAGTATCACGCACTCTTTTCTTTAATCTGACTGACGTGGCACATAATAAAATGCTCACTTCAATATATGTCTGTTGCACTTTGCCTAATTCTGGGCTTAGTTTAATATGAGTCATGAATATTTCCTCCAACTAGACATGAATTTGAATATATATAAGGCACAGTTTATGTTCCTACTAAAGCACAAGCTTCAACCTTATTTTTTATTGCTTCTCCTGTTTGTGATGAATTAAGTCATCTCAAGGAAGGAGCTGAAAGCAACAGGGAACAGGACTGTTATCTTTATCCACAGTCAGGCAGAGTGCGAGCGGGTCAGATTCGACCACCATGCTTCGCTCCCCTGAGCATCAGAGCTGAGAGTCGGGGAGGCCTGCTCGGTGGAGGAAAATAACAACCCACGAAACCATGTTATGCCTTTGGATGTCTTCTAGACTCAAAAGCCAGAGTAGTTTGTAATACCCGCAATAGTGTGATATTTATTTTATATTCTTTTTTTTATCATAGATAGGAATCATTTCATCAGCCTTCCTTCTTTTTAATTTAAATATCTTCAAGTCGAATTGATTAAAGAAGAAAAAGAAATTAGATCAATGTGCATCTGAGTGTACATGTGAAGGGACATGTATACACATACCTATAACACACACACATGCATGTGTGTGCATATATATGCATGGGCACATGTGCGATTTCCTACATTCAAGTCCTAATAACTTTGGTATATGTTCCTCCTAGTTTGAAATAATGGTGATGTCTTTTGGGAATTTCCTTAACCTGCTCAAAGGCAGCAAATAACAACCATGTACCTTTTCTCTGTTTCCTTCCGGTATGTTTTTAAGGTGTTTCACATTTTAACAACTTCCATGGTGGATCAACATGACTTATTTTCATAGTCCTCTAATGCCTTCTATTTCAAGACAGCAGTGCCCCAATGCTGTATTTAAAATGAGAATCCACATACTGGTCGGCTCACACATATTGCTCTGATGTTCATACCTAAGGATCTAAATGGAAACACACCCAGTGATCATCCCATGATAAACTGACTTTCTATTACATGGGTTTAAAAATCTTACAGGGCAAGCCGTGTTCCTCGTGAACGCTGTAACGTATATTGAATACATTTCAGTCAATGAAAAGAGCTTTCGAATAGCTCTATCCATCACCTTTTAAAATTATAATTGACTTTTTTGTTTGTATCAATATATCTGATACCTGCGTGTGCATATATGTGTGTGGGTATGTGTGTGTGTCTTGTTTTTGGACACTCTTTTTCTCCTTGGAGATTTTTCTGTGGCGTATTTATTTCATGTGACTACATGAAATATTTTATTTCACAGTTCATCTCTGAAACACAATCTTACACCACCGCTACAGAGAAATAGAGCCCACATTGTTTACATGATGGGCAGCCTGCACTCCCAATGGATGGAGACAATGGATAAAATGAACTACTGGCTAAAACAGATTAGATGCCAAACTCAGTTAGTCCTCGCCTAATTCTATAAAAGTATGTCAGTTAGGGACTGACTTGACCTAAGGAAAAAACAAATCTCGAAACAATATCTGAACTGATTACTTATTCAAACTGATTATGCTGCAGCCACGCTCTGTTGAAACAAAATACAGTCATATAAACCTAGCCCGTTCCCCTGGCCAGCCGCTTAAGAGTCACTGCCATCACAGAGTATGCTACTCAGTGACACCAGCAATGTAGAACAGATTAATTATAAAACAGCGTGGTGAGACAGAAATTAGACCCTAGTTACACACAGTTCTGTAAGAGTTTCACATTGTTCTTGGCAAGCGCTCCTGATATACTTGAAGAGTTTCGTGACACGATTGTTCTGAAAATCTTGGGATCATCTATTATTATTAACGTAATACCACGTTGTTGTTGTTTTTAGGATAATTACTTATGACACCTAAGCACCAGGAGACTTAGCAGAACTAAGAAGTCAAATATTTTGGAGAAAATGGAAAACACATATCCACCAATCTGAGTAGCTCTCAGGAAGAAACCATTGGACACACATGCTGGAATCGCTGTTTTGTGGGTAGATGTTATAACCCTCCAATTAGATGCTCCAAAGAGGACGAGAAAGGAGTTTAGAATTGGAAACGGTACTTCAAGAAATGATGCTGGGTCAAGTATCGTATGAGCACTAACGTGAGTATGGAGTATAATATAGCGACTGGGTTTTTGAGAAGCCTGCCTGTCCCAGGTAAGCCTATTGTTCCCTAAAGGCCATTCACAGTTCCTGTTAACACACTTCCCCGCTTTCAGCAGAGCCTTCAGGAGCTGTGACAGTGCTTGCAAATGCGATGCTCATGACAAGTCTGTCTGCTTCGAAAGCATGTCAAGAGCCCGAACACTATTAATAATACTAATGGAGAGATTATCTTTAGCTCTGATTTTTTTTTTTCTCCTTTGAAAATAAAAGTGGGAGGTTTGTTTTAACGCCCTGCCCTTTTCATAAAGGTTACGAGAAGCAATTGAGCCTCTTCGCAAAAGCCTTCCTTTTCAAGTTTTCTGCTTAATTAAAATGCATTTACTCGGTTAAAAGTGAACTCTCTGCTAGTGTATTTTAAAGATATAAAACACAATAGTAATAAAATTAGCAGTAATCCTTTGTCAGAAAAAGTGCACATTCATTAGACTGCATGGGCAAAGGGACAATTACATATTTCTAAAGTACCTATTAAAGCGACAACACTGTGTCAGAGCTTCCTTAAAGCACTGCTGCTTCAGCAATGACACATAAAGGCCGTGTAGTAGCCAATTAGACAGAATTAATCTGCGTGCTTCTGCAGAAAAACACGTAAGCAAAATTTTTTAAAGAACATTTAGGAGTGGAAAAAATAAAATTGTTGAGACTGAATCAATATGCTGTAGCTTTGATATCCCAATATTTACAGCTTCTAAGCTGATAGGTGGTGCTTAACATAAACCTATTAAATATTATAACAAAAGATACTCGAAATAAGGCCCTTTTAAAAATGAATTCCCAAAGCTCGCCACACCAATTTCAATGAATTCTCTGAAAAGAAACATTTTTCATATGTTCATGAAATGTGGCCTTATGCAGAATACCTCCTTCAAGAATTTTGTAATTCTTTGGCAGAAGTCTTCCCTGAGAACTTACAGCAAAGCTCACAGTCCCCGTGACACGAGAGTCACTTCACGCTCTTTCTCCTCTTTATGCTTTTTAAAGCTAAAAGTTAAGCAAATCATTTTACAAGACGAAAGTAGGAAGGTCACATTGTTTTTGTTTCTCTGGAACGCTTCCTGAACGCTGGTGTTTGTCTTCCAGCCACGTTGGCATTCTGCCTGCCTTTCCCCTTTGTCATGGGCTTCAGCTCGAAAGGGTGTTCGTCTTTAAAACTCAGCCCCACCGTGTCACATGCTCAACCCTGCTCCATACAACCCAACACAACTTATCACACTCTGACAGCTAATATTTAAAAGAGAACACACACGTATTTTGAGGTTTGATAACTGCTATCAATCTCGATAATGGGTACCCAATCCAAAATTGTGACAGGTATCTAGTAGATTGAGCATCTACCATGAGCAGCTAATGCTGAAGTAAATGAATCAGTGAGGCGGTGACTTCACACCTATAATTAAAAATAAAGCAAATAAACGCCACACAAATAATGGAAGCCTGAGAAATCCAGAGCGTAGCTGCAAAATGCATCAAAGGATGAAATGCATAGACACCAGTTTCTAATCAAACTTTCTTCTTCTTTCGATTTTTTTTTTAATAGGAGATGGCGAGATTTTTCCTAAAGATTTTTTTTAATGGTTAAAATTTCAGGATTCCCAGTTCAATTTGTCATTGAACCTTGTTTTCACAGAAGCTGCCAGCAGAGATATAGTGGGCCCTGAAACAGCATGGCTTTGATGCTTAGAAAATGCTCTTTTAACAAAGTAAATCAAGGTACAGTGACCTCCAAAACCTGAATTGCAGAACACAGCGTAATGGGTAATGCTATGTAAATTGCCATGCTGGCAACTGGGCTGCTATTATACAGCAAGACCAAATGGTGGTAGCTAATGACCTCGACGTGAAATTTCTAGGTGCATTTTATTTTATTTTTTCCCTGATTTGAAAATATATCTATCCGAGGCAGCAGCTTTATCACACTGATTAGCTTGAATAAAAAATGTGAATTTCTCTATAGTGACTACTGTACTTTAAATCAACCAAATTTGAAGACAGTAGCTGAGTCGCCTCCAAATCATTCTAATGATGGTATCTGTGTATATGTATATCTTTACATACGTATATAAAATAAGTACAATATTAATTTCTCATCTTCAATTTAACAATACAATTCCTTATAAAATTATCCCCCTAAGAAAAATGTAATGCATCAATATTTGGTTTTGGCCTTTCAACTACTGAGACACAGAAAAGAGAAAGGGTATAGGCATAAATCTGTTTGTTCCGGCATTAGAATGTCCACCCCACATTTAGTAGTAAATTATTTGGGGATTGAAAGGACTGGACTGTGTATTCTTAATAGCCATTTGTTCTAGGAAGTTCCGTTGTTGAATATTGTGGCACGGTTTTGTACTTGAAATGAGTTTCAGTACGCAGCTGGCACATTTTTGTTGAGGTGAGAAAATGTTTTGCCGTGAAGTCTTCCCATAACTCTAGTTAGGATTTTAAAAATAAATCATAACAAGAGCCCCAAGAAAATATTTATTGCTCTTCCTAAGCATTAGAAGAAATGCTTGCTCTGGACCTGTCATTCAGAGCAAATCAAGTCCTACTGTTCAGACGTTGCTACAAGAATCACTGAGGTATTGTCAACGTACCTAGAGAAAAGATTCAATTGTCTCTTAATTTATTAACAATTTAGAGTATTTAGAACTGATTGATACAAGTAAGCACAAAGCGATTTTTACCGTGCTGAATCCTAACGATGTTCAAAATGGCTTTGAATTATTTTTCCTGTAAGTGACATGATTTCTTAAATTATCAGATTACTTACGTCACACTGGAGCACCTCTCTAAAAACGATGTTGGAATTTGTGTTGATCACTCTAAAGTCTGTGTTTCTGACATATAACTACTTCTTCAGAAATTGATGTCATAGAGGATATATGTGTGTGCGTGTGTGTACACACACATGCATGCATATGTGTGTGTGTGTGTGTGTATATACACACACATATAGATTTTATTTTAAGTATTCTTACTTTTATTTTATCACAAAGTAATCAAATTGCTTATGAGGTCACCAAAAATATTACTCAATGTTTTCTTGTTAAATGGACATTAGAACAAAATATTATTTTCTATTTAAATAATTATAATGCATAGGTAAAATTTTATAGATGGAAGGATTGTACTTTTCTACACTGACTTCTATGTCTCATGTATGTGCACTTGGAGCTATTTTATATCCCATTATTGGTTTAGTTCAGGATAAAATAAATTAAACAATGAATAGGCTACAGATATTTCCCCTGGGGTGAGGGCACTTGATTTTACTCCCCCCCCACACACACACATAATATTGCAATAAGCGTCTTTTGAAACTTATAGCAAGCAGCCTATGGTGCTGTCTGTCTTTAAAACATACAGCATATTCATGAGTAGTGTTGGACATGAACATTTTTTCATTAAACATGTTTGCACATTAAAATTACTTGGGTGAAATTTTAAGCACACTTTGGCGAATACATCCCATGTGTATTCATGTGGTGTAGATAATCCCCCCGCACACATTCTCGGAGAGGCTGTAACAAAGGAGTAGCAATACCAGCTAGAGAACAATTCTGTGTGGCTTTCCTTCGTAGTCAGTTTATCAGGGACAAGGAATATTCCACAGTGGTGCGCAGATGAAGGCTGCGTGCGTCCCCAGCGCTGCATTGTAGAAGAAAATGAAAAACCTAATAGCATTTTGATGTATTCCAGTTAGGTTTTCCATTAAGAGAAAAAGGTGATATGTTCACACCATTTGTCAGGAAAAGAAGAAATGAAGAAAATGTTGACAATTTCATTACACTCTGGTTATGGGGTGATCTGAACTTACCTATTACAAGATAAAAAAAAAAAAAAAAACTATTCCAGATATTATTAGTTGAAAACATTATTGTTTATAGTTATTTTAACGCGTGTTACCAGCATAGAGTTGATATAACTGTATAAGCTCAGATTTTAAAGGAGATATTTTATATCATTTACAACCTTGCTCAAAAATTTGTATCATTTTGAATGCTATCGCATCACGCGATGCCAGGCATTTCTCTGATAAATCCAGCCCCGAGAAGAGGATGTACAGATACCATAAAAATGCTTCTAAGTATATCATTCTTTTATTGACCTATGGATTTATTCAAAAGATCTTTTTCCCATTTCTCTCTCTCTTTTTTTTTTTTCTTTTTTTATTATTGACTATAGGACTCCCGGATTTTCTGTTGAGAATATTTCCCTAGGGAGAACAGTTACTGTCCATTTAAAAATCAAAATTAAAAAACTGAACGTTTTTCCTAGAAAGACGAGGAGTAGATCCAATCTGTTCAACTGGAAATCGAGGATTACGCACATAGCTTCACTTGAATTTTCTTTACTAATTATTATTAACTGTGATATTAGGGCTTTTCCTATTAAAGCCTATTTGCCGTATGTATGCTAATTGCAATACACATATGATGTATTATCGAATTGTACACTTGAAACCTATCTAATTGTATTAACCAATGCCACCTCAATAAATTTAATAAAATAAAAATAGAACGTAAAAAAAATTAAAAAATGAGCATATTTTCTAAAATACTCTTTGACTCTGGTTCTGGGAAGAAGCTATTTAAAATATATCAGTCATAGACTTTAAAATATAAGGAACTTATAAAGTTGCATAAACATAAAAAAAGTTTATCTGATTTTTAGTTACATGACTAGTTTATTTTTAAAAATCATCGAAGAGTGAATTTACTACATGAGGATAGTCATGCAAATTAACTATATTTCACACACACAAAAAAAGTGTTAACAACCGTGGCAGCATAGTCGTGTGAGGCCTGGGGCACCAACCAGTTCACAGAGCACAGCAGATGGTCTACCTGTGAGACACCTGGGGAGGAAAAGCTGATTGGCGAGTGGGCAACAGTGGGCATGAAACGAGGCAGCAGGTAGTAAGGTGTGGCCAGAGAACTAAGTTGATGTGAACTAATTTCCCTTTCACTAAGGCATGTCATATTCACTAACACGAATAGTATCTTCTTTCTGCTTTACGATATCTGCACAGCAAATCGCGTTAGTACATTCAAATGTTATTTGGTTCTCATTTTCTAAGGGCAGTTATCAGACTCACAGATTCATAATCACGGAGGCCACCTAGTTCATGTACAGTACTTAGGTAGGTTTCTGAGCCTTATTCGGGAGACGGCTGTGTACCTGAAGAGGCATCTATGACATAAACCATTGGTTGTGTTTTCCAACCAACTCTGTGATGAATGTTAAAATACTGACTTTGTTACAAAGTCAAATGTCATTATTTCAAGTAAATTCAAAAGTGTTGTATTATGCTGATTTATAAATATATAAGCTAAATATACAATAGGAAATTTGTTCTTTTGAAACTGTGATACTAATAATATGCACCACGTACATAAATTAAATCACTTGCTCAATACCATAAAGGCATTAAATGTTCACACACATCTTGTTTTCAAGTCAGTTTACTAGATTTTTTTTTAATCTTAGCTAGTACATTTTATTTCCTCCTGCAATACAATCTACATTCCAACTTGTAAAAATTTAAACAAGCTGAGAAAAATTACTTTTTTTCTAATACACAATTATAAAGAAACAAAATGTATTTAAATATTTTAAAGTGTATTCATTTAATGTCTATAACATTTTCTCTCTCTCTCTCTCTCTGAGTTTGAGTGTGAATCAAGTGAAAAAATTAGGAGGGAAAAAAATGAGCAACCTGGGCAAATAAAAGAATGTTGGCATAAAGAAGGTCAAAGACCAAATATTTATCACATATAGGTGTCATTGATATTATGTGAGACAGAGACTGTCAGATCTGGTGACCCGACTTGAAGATTTTAATGTGCCCTTTTTTCTAAAACCTTCAGTTAAAGTAACTAAAATATTGCACGATCAGGACAAAAATCACATCATTGCGACAAAGTCTCCAATGTCCTTTCCTGGTTTCTCAACTGGGTTGTCAAGCTCATGTTATTTTAAAAGTTAGTCTGTGGGAGTCTCAATTTCTAACGCGAACATCTACTTAATTTGTAACACTTCTAATTGGATTTGCTATGATACATATCTGCACTTGAAGCTGGAGCCTTGGAAATAATTTTTAAATCTAGTGCTATTGTGAAAAACTTACTTACAATGAGTCCCATCTCTGGAAGCAAATAAAATAATAACAAAAACTAATACAAGGGCTTTCTCATAATTTGCTATTTTTTTCAAAAATCAATTTATCATTGTTCTGCTCTCAAGCAGAGAGAGAGAAGGAGAGACAGAGATAGAGAGAGAGGAGAAATAGGAAAGAAAAAGAGAGAGAAAGAGAAAATGATACATACTAAGGAGCCTCT
>NW_024350926.1:9262802-9312802 GCF_902729225.1 Pteropus medius
GAGGAGGAGGAGGAAGAAGAAGAAGAAGAAGAAGAAGAAGAAGAAGAAAGAAGAAGAAGTAAACAGCCAGTTCAAATACACTAACTTCACTTGCGAGAATAAAATATGAGAGCCTCACGTGGCCAGTGACATTACTGAGCATGTACCATTGCAAGTGGCTAGCTTCCAGAGCCTAGAGAAAACTGAAGCTTCCTTTTCCTCCACAGTATCCTCTCTGGTATCAAAGGGGCAAAAGCATCTCACACAAACTGGCAAAGTTGTCTGTGATAGTCATCAATAATAAAAACTAGCATTCGTGGAGCACTCTACAGAGTACAAATGGTTTTTCTTAAACATTATCATTTCTCTTTTGTTAGGAAAAAAGTCAGTGTTACTGACTTTGCAGATGACTACATTGTCAAAGAATTCATGTGAATGCAAGTCAATCCAAAGACCAAATTTTTTCTACCCTATCCCCTAGATGTCCTACTATACTTATGATCACCTGTTGTTATATGTACTGAATTCCAGAAAGTTTTATGCCCTGTTGCTACTATCGATGAGATGTAGTCTATGGAAAATTATCTTCAACAAAAGAATGCTTGTTCAAACAGACTAGTCCAAATTCTCAGAAAATTTTGAGGAGAATCATTGGCAGTGATACATTTAAAAAATAATTGTAGGGAAGAGAGAGTAATTTGGAGTATTTCTAGCATGTGGTGAACTCTGTTCTTCCCCACAATGTGTTAGCATCATAATTTACGTTGTCTTTTGAGATCCAGCTGATGTAAATATTTTTTCTTTAGTAATATCTGAAGGGGTGAACTCTAGATTAAAAAAAAAAAGAGATTAATTGAAAACGCTTCATCTAAAGAGCATCACATAAAATTTTCTTCTTGGTTAAGGTAAACATGTGCAGGAGTGAAATGTTTGGCTCATCCAGTAGATTCTGGCAGGACTTTCTCCCAGCTCAGGGCCAAGATGTCTGAGAGACCTGCCCGGGTCAGCACCTACTGCCAGCAGTTTGCTCGTTCACACGTATGTTCCACCGAGCGAATAGTAAACAGACTTTTTGGAAACATATACATATTCGGAAGTATAAATAACAAATCACTCTAACAGCTAAATTGAGTTTTACAAGCACTCGGACAGTGTCCACCTGGGTAGGAAGCTTTATAACAGTTGTTTATCCGCATAACATGCTCTGATGTCTTTGAGATAAACCCAGTGCAATCTCGATACCAAGGACTTTGTCACCTCATCGGGCAGATCACCAATTACATTCTGAGAAAACTGGAAGGTTGAACTGAGGCAACTGAGATCGTTAGGATAAAAAAGAAGTTCACTAGGATAAAGGAGAATAAAATTTAAATGTAACCCACAGGTGAATGAACTTAAAAAAAAAAAAACAAGTCTACCCGTTTAAAACGCAGCCAAGGCCTCTACCCACAAGTATCTGCCGAATCGTCTCTGGGAGTTCTCAAAATCTCCTTGCAGTCAACATGTGTCGCTTGCCCTGCTCGCCCCATCTGCTCCATCTCCCACTTGTCTGCGTGCCCCAGGAGCAAACACGCTCGGAAAGGCTCTGATGCTGCCACCACCCACTTTGGGGTCATTAGTTGTACTCTCATATTCTCAGAGCCTCCGATCCTTGGGCAAATAGGACAGTGCTAGATTCTGGAAAGAGGTGGGGAAATAATGTTTTTGGCTTCTGAGCGCTCCTGACTAGTTCCTTCAGCATCTTCTTTGAACTTCCCATCTCTGTAGTTGTCTTAAGTCTGCCCCAAGATAATCAGCATGCAACGGAAGCCTGTCCACTCCAGTTTTTACCTCTCTTTTCCTTTTTCCAACCTGCCGCCTCATTGCTAGCATAAGAGAACACTGTTTCTCTTCAACTCACTGCTGAACAAATCACCTTCATGTAGGAAGATACACAGACAAATTCTGGCACTTGGTTGAAAGAAGGAGGTGGCATAGTCTACACAAGCTGACAGGGAATCAGAGGTGCCTTGTGATTCAAGAATATGACCATTTCTTCAGGAAAGAATAATGTGATCCATAAAAGTGACTTTTACAATTCTATAAGACTCATCATTTAGTACCAAAATATTTACGGATTGAGATATGACCTTACAATCTGTGTGTTGAAAATCGTTACTTCCTGTTTTTTTATAACATTTTTTAAGTAGACTAAAAGAGACTACTCACTTTCCTGACTTCTCAAATGGGGCACAATAAACAAAATTTAATTTTTGGCTGATTATAAAATATATTATGAAATATAGTATTTTATGGTTATTACCATAATAAAGTAATACCATTAAAAATATTAAATCAGTAGTTTTTATCAGATGACTTTCATTAATGTTGCGGACCTGAGCTACATGAGCCTGTGTAAGAAGTAACAAACTGTTCTATTTCTGCACCCGTATGCAATTCAGAGAAGTCACTAAGCAAACAAATCGGGACCAAAACCTCAGGAACAGAGAGCAACAACAGCAAGCCTCGAAGGAGGGGAAGAAATCTAATCTCCAGAGTTGTCACTTTATATTATTAAAAAAGTTCATTTTAACAACTAAAATGAGATATATAAATAAATAGAAAGATATTTCTTATACCTGGGGCAGGGGAGGGAGAAACCAATAGAAATCGTTGTTGAGGAAGCTTAAATGATGAACTTATCACACAGATTTTAAATTGACTATTAGAATTTAAAAAAATTACAAGAACAATGCCTCACCAAATAAATATCATCAATGAAGAGATTGAAATTATAAAAAATAGATAAATAAATAATATCTCTGAAATCGAAAGCATACATAACTAACATGAATAATTTGCTAGAGCAGCTTAACAATACATTTGAGCTGGCAAAAGAAAGAAACAGAAAACTAAAACACAAGACAATTGAAATTATCAAGTTTGAGGAACAGAAAAAAAAGGGAAACAAACTGAACAGAACCTCAGAGATTTATGGTGAACCATCTAACACACTAACATAAACATAAAAGGATTCCCAGAAGAAGAGAAAAACAAAGCAGAAAGAATAAAGAAATAATAACCCAAAACTCCCCAAATATGATGAGACATCCAAGAAGCTCCATGAACTCTGACTAGGATAATAAACTTAAAGAGATGCACACCAAGACAAACTGTAGTTAAAGAATGGAAAGAAAAAGACAGAGACTCTTCAAAGCAGCATCAGAAAAGTCAGCTATCAAATGCAAGGACCATCAACACCAACAACTAATTTCCATCAGTAATCATGGAGGTCAGAAAGAAGTGGAATGACATATTCAAAGTGGTAAATAAAAATAATGTCAACCAAAGATCTTATAGTCATCAAAGCTATTCTTCAAAAATAAAGGTAGATTAAGAAATTCCAGATAACTTGTTGCAAACTGTCCTGCTCAATAAGAAACATTAAAGGGAATCCTCCAGAAAGAAAGAAAGTACATGAACAGTAACTAAATCCATTCAAATAAATAAAGAGCACCAGTAAAAATAACTACGTAAGTAAATATAAAACACAACATAAATGTATGTTTGTTTACAGTACACTTCTTCCATATGATTTAAATGACAACTACATAAAATAATAATTATAAATCTGTGTGGATAGGTTTATCATAAATAAAGATGTACTTTATATGATAAAAATAACACAAAGACAGTAAATGAAATGAGACTAAATTGGATCCAAAGTTTTACATATTTTTCCAATTAAACTGATATCAATTCAAACTAGACAAATTTCTTGAAAGACACAATCTTCTGAAATTGACTCAAAAAGAAAAAGAAAATCTCAATAGAGCTATAAAAGTAAAGTAATTGTATTAGTAATTAAAATATTTCCTACCACCAAATTATGCTCAACACTTCAATGGTAAATTCAATCAAATATCCACATAATAATAATACTAATCATGTTTATACTCTTCCAAAAGACAGAAAAGAAGGAAGCACTTCTAACTCATTCTACGAGGCCAGGATTACTCTGACACCAAAACCAGACTATGACATTCCAAGAAAAAACTGCAGACCAATATTCCTCATGAATATAGAAGCCAAAATAGTGAAATACCAGGTTACCAAATTAATCAACCTATAAAAAGAATAATATCTTTATTCCTTGAACCGAAGGTAGGCTTAACATCTGAAAAATCCATAATATAATACACTATATGAATAAAGAAACAAATGTCATGATCATCTCAGTAGAAGTAGAAAAAGCATTTGATGGAATCCAAAACATTTCATGACGAAATCACTCAGCAAACTAAGAACTGTCTTCATTCCCCATTAAAAAAAAAAGCAAATAAGCAAACAAAAACCATTAGAACTATGACAATAACAAGTGTTGTCAATGATGTGGAGAAATTGGAACCACAATACATTGCTGGTGGGATTATGAGATGAGGCGGCCATTTGCAAAAGAGTTTATCAGTTCCTCAAAATGTCAAACAGACTTCCCACATGATTCAGAAATTCTACTCTTAGGTATATACTCAAGAGAAAAACATATGTCTATTCAAAAACCTGTGAAAGAATATTCACAGCAGCACAATTCATAGAAGTCCAAAGTAGAAACAATCCAAAAGTCCACCAACTGATGGACTTTTTTGAAATTGCCATACGATAGTATATTATTCGACAATAAGAAAAATGAAGTACTGATACTTGCTATAGCATGGATAAATCGTGGACATATTCTGTCAAGTTGCAGTAAATTTCAAGGATTTCAGGGCTGGTCAAGAAAAAACATTTTTATGCGGTGACAGTATGTACATATGAGCTTTATCTGGATAACACTGATAGGTTGGTTTTGGGGTAGGGTGGAGACAGGCGTACCTCACAGCTTCAAGTTTTAGAGATTCCTGTATTTTATCCTGATTTTCTCCATGATCGAACTACCTCTTTCTTAGTCTTTCCTTCACCCTTCCGCCCCCACGCACAAGCAGTTCTGATTTAGGAAATCAATCTTTCTTCCACAGATTCTTAAGTCAAAGGTAACAGCAAAAACATTTCTTTTTAATTAGAAACTATGTTTAGTTTGCTCTCTGTCACCCTCCTCCCAGAAGCGAAGTCATTCAGATACTCTTGCCATTGACCCTGGAACAAGGCCGGGGCCAGCCACTTCTCTGTATGCAAAGTTTGATTTTGTGGACCACCAAACATCCACTATTATTTACAGATTGACATAACGGACTGTGGTACTTATGAGAGAAAAACAAATGTGTGAAAATTGAATTCCAGACTCTCGATCTTTAATGTTTCTTAAACACTAGATTCCTTTGAAAACCTGGCTAATGATGTGGACTTTCCTTTCAGAGATCTCAGTGTGTACATCACTTTGTCATATGTTAGAGTTTCTTCAGACAGCCTAATTGCCAACTTATGAAAGCAGAATTAAATAAACACTATGTTAATTGGTCTAATTTTTTATTAATTTCATCATTTTTTCTTAGCTACAATGTATTTTTGGATAGATTTATTTTTCTATTTTTTAGTCATTTTTTCAAACACAGAATAATTTTCTATTAGCAGATTGCTTGATCAATATTTCGGTAACTATCAAAGGCTGTTCAAACTGCTCTGTAGTTCAATTCTAATTTAAATATTTCTAGAATATGGAAAGGCAGCCCAAGCATTTTGGGGCTGAGGGCATTTTTGTCAGATAGCTCGAAAATGCTGCATATTCAATAACAATTTTTTTGGACAGGGGGCCTATCACATTAAATCTATGTGCTATACATGTCTCCCTTGCCTCAATTACAATAGCCTCAAACTCCCTGATAGAAATAAATGAAAGAGATTCTTGCAGGAAACCCTGGCATCTCACCACTCAGTGCTCACCAATGAACTTTTGTAGAAATAATTTGCTGAGTGCCAGATGAGTAATTATCTTCATTGCAAAATCAAGAGAAATTCTCTACATATCCTTTTATTATAGATATTTCACAGGTATAGGTAACTATTAGCCAGGCCATTTCCAGTGGCAAGTAATAAAAAATTCAGTGCAAATTAAATAGGTTACGCAAACACAACTGAAAAGTCTAAATCCAATCGGTCTCCAGACATTGCTTGACCATTGAGCCTAACCAATTCTTCAGCAATTTTTTTTGTACCCTCCTCTGTATTACGGTGTCCTCTCATAGTGGACATGAACGCTTGCCGCCACCTGGATTGCATAGCTCCCCTTTTCAGTACGGGAGGAGGCTGCTTCCTGCACCAACAGATACATGTCTATGCTTCCCTCTAACTGGACTATCCTGAACCAATCATTGCCACCAGTAGAGGACCATAAGCTAGTACATGTATAAGAGTTACATACAGCAATATTATACAATTAGAAAAACAAACAAAAAATAATGAATCAATAAATTCTGTTGATTTTACTTAAAGACATACATATCTGAGTGTTAGTAATATGACAGTTATGTATTCTTGGTTTCACTAATCTACCCCAAATCCTATGTTACCAAGTTTATCTGTAATGTATTTAGTTAGAAATATCTTCCCCTTGCCCCCCCCCACCCCCATTCATTGTTATGTTTATTATGAGAATGGAATGCAAATGAATTTGACAGTGACCAACTGGCTTTAGATTTATAGTATGTTATCTTTGCAAGAATAAGGTGCAAACATCAGTCGTGTGCCTTTTAGAAATGGCATTTTACCATAGACTTCTTTACAGAGTCCCTTCGAAGACCTCATTCTATTCTGTTTGAAGAAAATTAAAATGGACATAAACCCAAATATCATGCCCTTACATTTTTTAAAATTGTGTTTTAACAAGAGTTACTTTTAAAGTTTTATTATGTTTTGACAGAATGAGATCCTGTGTTTATCAGGAGCACTCTTTTTAACCAACATTTTGAAGCTTTTAGCAGCTGGACATTCTTAAAAATAGATTTGAAAGTGAGGGTAAATAGGATTGTCATAACTAGCCAATAAATCCATCCATCCATCAATCAATCTTTTTGCCAAAGTAATATTTTGTACCCATAATAGAAGGGGCATATTATTTCCCCAAAACATAATTTATTCACCTGTCTGCTTTGGAAATAGCTGTTTTCACTGATATTCATGCACTTCTAATATAAGTGTTTATATGGTTCAGTTAAGAATCCATTATCAGTCTATATGTCTGTAAATTGGGAAGAGAAGTAACTGGTGTAAATACTTACTATAGTTTTTTTTAAGTACCTGGTTCAGAATCTGGCACTAACTCAATATTCAACAAAATAGACTAACATTATTTTGTTGCTATTACTATCATTACCATTCAATTTGATGCTTCTATGGTGTAATCAATCTATTTTTTCCAGCTATATTTAGATATAATGGACATAGAACACTATCAGCTTAAGGTGTATACATAATGATTTGATTTACATACACCATGAAACTTTTACCACAGGTTTAATTAACATCCATCATCTCATATAGAGACAAAAAGAAAAAGAAAAAAATTATTCCTTGTGATTAGAACTCTTTGGATCTATCGTCTTGACAACTTTCATAAACACCCCAAATACAGCACATTCCACAAATTTGAGCATCATCCTTGAGCAGGGGCCGAGCTAATCTCCTCTGTATCATTCCAATTTCAGTATATGTGCTGTCAAAGCGAGCACAATCTATTCTTTTTAAATGCCTATTTCAGTAGAGCTTCCATTTTGTCAGACAAAGCAGTTCTTTTCAAGAAATTCTTTACTTCTTAACAGTGCATTAAGTAGAGAGGAAGTGAGAATCTGTGGTGTATTTCAGCAATCGACAAAAGATGAGTGTCTTTCTGAAATATTTATTTTAGGCCTCAGAATTTAAACATTGGACATTTGCTTCTCTGGATCATCTGAAAGATCAAATAATAAACAATTGGATGTGACCAAACACCAAAGCTTTCCTCTTTGGTGTTTCCTGTGTCTGTTATAACAACAAGGGGTAGTACTTGATGACAGTCTGGGGGGGAGGTATATAAATAAACCGAATTTCAACTTAAAAGTTATTAATTGTACCTTGGTATTAAAATGGATGTAACATACTTATTATAGTATCTTTCTGCCAAATAACTGCGGTGTATTTCAAATAATGGCTCCACGATCACAATATCTTCATAGAAAAGACATTAGCCAACATAATCTCAATATCATTATTTTACTAAAAACTCATCTAGCATGTTAAACATCCTATCTCTCTGAATTTTTAAAGACTACATTTAATTACTCATAGAAGCAAAATTTCCCTTAAATAATATTATTTTTTTGCACTATTTCACCCTTAATATAGGGTCTGCTTCTTCTTAGCTTAAAGCTTTTGCCATATTTCTTTTCAGCATTCTGTATCTACACCCACTTTCCATTCAAATAAGTTCACTTGGGCATATATATTTAGTTTCCCAGACTATAATATAAACAGCAATCATCCATTCCTCCTAATTTGCTTACTGGAAAAAATTCTCTCAGTAGTACATTAAATAGATGTCATGCACTGAAGCCCCGTATTGACTCCTAAAGCAGCAGAGAGACACACAGTGGTAGACTAACACGCGTCCACCTCAGTCACAAACACCAGGAGTTCTAACTGCCATCATAATAGTTGTTGCTGATTCCAGTTTTAAATGCCATGGCTGGTCAAGGTTAACAAGCTCATTTTTTTTTCCTGATTATTTCCTAAGCCATTCAAGGTTTGCAATAGAACACTCTTACTCATAGTAAGTAAAATAAATAAATAAATAAGTAGATAATGCCTAAATGAGGACAAAGCCAGGCTGAAAAGAAATGATTATAAATGTTATATTCTTGTGGCCATCTCAATTTTCACTTCTGGAAAGTTTTTATAAAGCAATAAGCAAAGTTATGACACCGTTTCTGAAATTCGATCACCTAGTCAACAAATATTTGTCGTGTCAGATATTTTTTGAAGGCATGCAGTGGACAAGACAAGCAAGAACTTCGCTCGGTGATGCTCATGTGCCAGAGAGATGGATGGATCGAGTGGTTAGAAAAATAAAGAAGGAAATAAATATCTTTATTAAACAGAATATTTTAAGGTAGGAATAAGTGTTATTAAGAAGAAAAAAATATTGCGACATACTGAAGGGATTTGTTTTAGATTTGGTGTTTCAGGAAAACTTTCTCTAGGGAAGATATTAGAGATGATATCTCAATTGTACAAAGTACTTGTGCATATGACCAGCTAGAAGCAGAATTTTCCAGGCAAAGGGAATAAAACATAAGAAAAAAGTGATGGAATATTTATATTTCCCCAAAATGTGAACTGCAGAGGTTCAATGATATTTTGGTTTTCGAAATGTCCTGAAAATATATTGACGTCTTTTAAGGTATGTCATTTAAGCGAGGAATGAAAAGAAGTTGTAATGACTTCAAAAAAAAATGAGAGTCATTTGTGAACCTAATATTCTTAGCTGATTTCATTGTCCTGTAATGTATAAATTAGAGTGTTTAACTAAACAATCATTTACTATCTACTTCTTCTCAGGAGGATGCTCGATGATCTCAGCCATAACAAATTCCAAGGTGATCCTGTAAAAAATACTTTTATAAACTATTTAAAAAATATTTTTTCTGTTCTCAGTCTACACCATAAGGAATATTTTTTATCTTTCAATCTTTAAACACACACACACACACACACACACGCATATGCATGTATAGCTAAAAACTATGTTTCACGAAACAATATGTATTGTATCTCTGTGTTATGATCTCTAATATTTTCTATCATTTCATTTTTTTAAAAAGCTGATCACAGCCTACTAAATACTAAATTGATATCATAACCAACCAATAGGACTCAGCTTAAAGATGGAAAACTTTGTTCTAAGTTATTCAGCAATCTGCACATTCTAAACTATACTTAAAAAAAAAACAAAAAACAAACAAACAGAAAACTAGGCCACTTCCTATAGGCTAATTAAGGTTATTTATTCTTTCAGGAAAAAATCATTATAGTTCTTCAATATTTTGACAAATGCTAAATTGAGAAAAGAAAGAAAGAAAAAATGGAATTAAACTTTTCCTGCCTTGGCAGCGTGGTAATTTTTTTGCTAGGAAGGGAAGGCTAATATTTAATGGGGTAATAGAATGAATTCCTTACTTATGAGGAAGACTAATTTTTTTCTCCTAAATTATCCCCTAGGATATAGAAAGGAAGCATTTAAGAATTTGGCAGTAGAAAACTCTAAAGAGAATTACAGTAAGAACAAAACGCTGTCAGTTTAAAAACTTTAGAACGATGACTGTCCTATTTACAAAACAAACTTAACAATACTTGGTGTTTTACTTAAATTTCTCTCTAAAATTTTGACCACGCAGAATGTGTGTGTCACGTAATAGACTGTTCCAAAACTAAGTCTCACAAACAAACTTGTCCGCTAACTGTATATTTATACAAATATCTGATGTTTTGAAATTTACCCACAATCCACAATAAAGTAAATTCACACTTGTGGCCTTTGTGGTTCCTTATTTCTCAGCTCTGACCTCTTAGGGTCTTATTTCTCACATTTATTATGCTGAGATAACTTTTTAAAAGCTGTTACCCATGTGTCATAAAAATAATATTGTGTAGATGTGTAACCCAGGAAGTCGAATGGGTTCTATAGATTTACGTAGGAAAGAAGCACCCCCTTCATCCACCGCAGGCAAACCCGGAGCCTTGCAAGTCGTCTGCTGCAAACTTCAGTGGGTGGGCCGTGCTGTTTGATTCCTGCAATTCTGCTCACTCCTTTTTTTTTTTTTTTTTACTCTGGGTCACTCTGGGCCAAGCCACCAACTCTGTTATAAACATTTACAGACTCTACTGCAGACTCAGAAGGTATGTGGCACGGCCCCATCATGATCCCACAAACTTTCCCCGCCTACTGACTCCATCCACTGGGCCAGTGCATCCAAGGTTCCGAGCCGCTTCCGGTGACATTCCACAGGCTCCCACTCTCGTCTCATGGAGAATATTCGTGCCACATTCGGGCTTCCTGCATATAGATACTCCCACCACAGGGCTCATCTTGACATTTCCGGACTGTAGGCCTCTTTCCTCCAAGAAATTCTCAAACACCGCACTACAAATGTCCATGAATCGAAAGCACCTTGTGTGGATCTGAGAAGGTATTCCACAGACGCCACTTCACTTTTCTCCAAGGCAACCTTTTAAGCTCTGGTTGAACCACAAGCTGCAAGCACTCCCCTACTTAGAGAGAGTGACTGTCAAGTTCACGAGGTTTGTTTTGGTGTTTAAAATAAGAGATGTCCAAATATTTTCATGGAGGACCATGTGATCGGAAATCCACATATATAGGCTTTTGTTTCTTTTTGTTTGTTTCCTTTTGTAAATCAACTTTATCGAGGTATGATTTACATAGAATAAATCACGACCGTTTTTGAATACATGGTGGCATGTGTTTTGACACAGTTGCACACCTGCGTAATCACCAACATCATCAAGATCAGAACATTTACATCACCTAGAAAGTGTCCGCATGTCACCGTGCATTCCAGGTCTGGCAAACATGGATCTGCTCTCTGGATCTCTTGATTAGTTTTGCCACTTTCTAGAAAGTCATGTCGATGAAACCATGCCATACCCACTCTCTCATGGCTGGCCCCTTTCATTGAATACATTTTTCTTGAGAGTTTCCACAGTTGCATTTATCAGCATTTTATCCCTTATCCAGATATATACCAGAATTTGTTTACTGTTCACCTGTTATGGACATTTTTGGTTGGGGAGTATAGAAACTTTGTAGCTTTTCTAAAATGTAGCTTACTAAATAAAAAAGTTGTGCAAACCCAAATATTATAGGAAATGTAAATTCCACAACAATCCAAGTAACTTTTGAAAATCATCCTAAAGTTTTTTTTATTATTATTATTTCTTTACATTAAATAATTTGGAAGAGAAAAGAGCACTTATTTATATTCAACAAATTCTCCGAAATTTCTTCTCAAATTCTAACTTTATTTCCAGCAAACAATTCCGCAGTTGTTTTTTTTGTTTGTTTGTTTGTTCTGTTTTGTTTTTTAATGAGGGGTTCTATTTAGCTCTATTTAGTTCATGATGGTAAATGAGTGCCATCTCACATTCCCATGAACTCAGTGTGTTTTAAAACTGAATTCTGACCCTTCCCTCAACAATCTACAGTGCCCTTGTGTTTCACTCACAGATTATAACTCAGCACATTTAGCATTTTATTACACAAGCAACAAAGTATAAAGCCCTTGATCAGAGGAAGCAGCTAAGTAAATAGCAGCTGGCGTCCAAGAACTTGTGATCTGACATATTAAAATAAACCAAATGCCCATCCTCTGGTTCATCTTAATTCAAGAATCCCATAAACTGGCAATGGAAAGAAAAGAAAAAAAGAAAATCGGAAGCTTTAAAAGTTTTTCTGTCATCTCTTGCATTTAACCTGACTTGCAAACTTCTCAACACAAAGATAGAAACTTGTCTTTTGAGTTGAATAAAGTGTTAAAAATACACATTTCTACATTGTTTCACTACAGGAATCTATTAGCTGTAAATGAGCCCAGTTCTTTCATATTTGGACCTAATGTGTCACACTCCTTGCTGGCAAAGAGTTAGATCCTACCAGGAGAAAACATTAGAGAGTAGACAGTGTGTTTCATACGTTGGATGCTCCTGATTTCAAGGATAGAATTAAATCAGGAGAGAATAGGGAAGTGGTTGGACAAACGATTTCAAAAAGAATCGGGGTGTAGAGAGGGGCAGGGACAACAAAACCTCCCCGAGTAGGGGGAACTGGCGTCGATCCCTTTTGTACACCGTCAAACATTTTCGGAACAGACTTGCCAGCTACACCTTCTCACACTCATTTAGAACTCTCTCCTCCAACCACAATCCAAATCTGGTTTTAGTAAAATCACGAATAAAGCATTTCAATTTTTAAAGCCCTTCAAAGAAAAGGAAAGAAGGGAGTATTGAGGATTTTAAGGGCCAGGCACGTGCTTCCGTTCGCTGTGGTTTTTCAAAGTGCTCATTCTGTATGCAGACCATCCATTCTCCTTTCCGGCTTCAGGTTAACACACGCATTTGATAAAAGCGCCTTACATTTTTTCATCCCAATTTTTCCTACGCTGTGAACAGAAGGGGTGACAATAAAGCCTGGGATTCATGACTGGATTGCTCTTTTTAGCGGTGCTAACGGTCAGCAGCTCTGGGCAAAGTCACGTTCACTGCTTCCGATCTGTCGCATTTATGAGCCCAGAGTCAAGGGGTTTTCATCACCAAGCACCTTGCCAAACGCCATGGCTGTGCCTTAATCTTCTCATCTAATGATACTGTCTAGAAAGAAAGAAAATTTGCCTAAAACTGTTATTCTTGGTGAACCCATGCTGGTTTCTTGTTACCATCATTTCTTTTTCTAGATGCATGAAATAACTCTCGTTTCTTGAGGTCATTTTATGAGAAAATCTGATATTTGAAATTCTTCCTAAAACTGTCCTTTATCTCAGGTGTCAGTCATAAAAAAAACACCTCCTTAATTGAAGAATTCCATATATATATATATATATATATATATTTTTTTTTTTTTTTTTTTTTTTGCTGTGTCCATTCATCTTCACTCATCACGATGGAAGGTGTATAGTGCTTAACTGAAAAGCCAACTTCTTCACTCCCGTCTCTGGACCCTACCGTGGAAGCCAGAATGGCTGAAACAGAATGAGAAGAGAGTGGTGAGAAATCGAGCCAGAGGGACAGATAAGGGCCAAACGCCCAAGCAGATGTCTTTAGTGTCCTCAGCAGACTTCTGAAGGATTTAAGCGAAGTGATGATGAAGTCTGATATTACTTGAAAATCGTGAGAGTTTGAGAAAAGCAAATTCACTGGATTCAGGGATGGCATCTCCCTATTCACGTGACTTGCTCTTTCAAGATCGCCTGGCCAGAAGAGGTGACGGGACGAACCTGGAACCCAGAAGGCTTACAACAGCCTTTACCAAGGCTTGAGCCTGAAGCTCAGTCAAGGCCAGTTTTCAAGTTCACATTTCTCTTTATTTCAAAAGTGCTTTGTGTCTTATATGATATTTAATATGTGCATGGCTTCCACAGACAAGGAAACAAACAGGAAACAAATTTAGACTAGAGAAACTGTACCCAGGCACATCCTCCGAACGCAGACGTCTTTCTCATCTGACTCCAAGAGAGAATTGTAATAATGTTATCGTTTGATTCCCATTCGAGGCGCTTTGCATTTTTATATATGCTAAAGAATTCAGCAAGTCTTCCAACTGGCATAAGCGATAGGAAAACTTCCTTTGCTGCACAGGTGCACAAGCAAACAAATTCTTTCTGTGCTTGAAAAATGATCCTTCGATACAGCAAGCTCTCGTCAGTGTTCTGAACTGGCAAGCGGAGGTAGAAGAACGCATATCTGTCAGGTAGAGGGGACAGATGGTGGTCACCTCCTCTCCCCTTCCAGCAGAGGCAAAAATAGATGTCACCCCGAACTGTCTTTTCCCAGCCAAACTGCAAATGTTGATTTATTAAGAACAAAGTGAAGTCCTTCTGTGGGGTGCTCTGTTTGTTTGTTTGTTTGTTGTGTTTTGTTTTGTTTTTAAAGGAAGGAAAGAAAGAAGGAAAGAAAGAATCAGTGGAATAGTAAGCTGTGTCATTGGGGTTAGATCAGTGTAACCAGGGGGTTAGTTCTGGGTGCCCTGGAGTGATTACCTCATGTCACTTCAGGCCGTGCAGGGGGCAGTGGGTTATAAATAACTTTTGAAAGCAAAACAGTGCCAGGAATGTATCAGAGTAGCGTTAAAGTGAATAGTTAAACATAATGAAATGGTCAAACTGGTCTCCATATATATCACTGGAACCTGGATGGAAATCTTCCAATATTGAAAGAACTCTCTCTCTGACCAGCTCCAGGCATGGATAAGCTTCGTTTTGTCACTGAGTCACAACAGCTAAGATTCCATATTTAGAAATTAAATCATTACCTAACTCCCAGAGCCCACATTTTTCACATGTTGTCAAAACCTGAAGCATAACTGAGTTATATCAAACAAGGTTAGTAAAACAATTCTCTTTGAATGGAATAGATTATTTGGCGTCTAAGCCATCTCAACCTACTCTTCTTTAGAGCATATCTGTTTCTTAAACCATGAACCTTAAAAAAGATTCTGTAGTTGACAATCATTTTAATACCGACAGGTCAATCTTTTCAACACTGTTTTCTTCAGCCAAATATCAGAGCCACAAAACTGTAACTGGATGCGAGGTAGCTACTTGGCCTTTCGTTTAAAATATTGATATCACACAGCATAAGCCAAGCACACAAGCCCACACTCTCCAGCTTGTATGTTTTGCAGACACTCTTCACGCCTCTGTTATAGACCCCGTATTCCTATGCACTGCTTCAGTGGGGTCACTCAAAGGACTGTCCCCACGTGCACCCCAACCTCCATCCAGCCAATTCTTTCATGCTAAGGCATCTTTAGGGTTTGGTGGTGATGAGTGGAAGACACTCTAAGCTTTGATCAACATTCTTTTTTAATCTCTCAACTGAGAGCCTCACTGTTTCAAATCCGGCACATGTTACCCCCACCCCGGTCTCGAAAGCGGAATTACACTATCTGCTCTTACAATACAACCAGATTAAACTTTATGTTGACAATAGCTAACATGTCATCATTTTCAAAGCCTCTTCATTGCTTATATTCGTATCTAAACTTTTGTTCCAGAAGCGTAAAAATGCCTGCCAAGCCCAGTTTAATGCAACCCCACAACTCTCCATAAATACGGCTTACACATTTTAGTTATACTTATTGATATAAATCTTCTATTCTTATTTTTCTGTTTTTTTTTTCCTCTCCCACTTAAAGAGAAAGAAAATGTTTTAAAGTAGATTTTTGGCTAAGCAGTATTTTCAGGTATAAATAGAAATTGTTTCTTTTACATGCATTGTACATTAAAGCAAATTCTGTTGCATTTGAAAACCTGTCAGCTTTATTTTGTACCAGTATTCAGAATTCTCTCCTTTTTGACCAATATTATATAAAGTTCTTCTGGAAAGATAACGTGCATGATTGCAGACTTGCCTTGTTAAAATCATGGCTTTTTATGCAGTCATGTTTGCACCTATGAATTATGCATGAAAGAGGATCTCATTACATTTCATTTTCTTTACTGTGGCATCCTCGCTCCTGGTTGGACTCAGGCTCCCATCAGCCGGGCACCCCGCACCCTGCAGAACCCCCCATCTTGACGCCTTCATAGCGTTTCAGACAAAATGGGCGTGTTTAACTTGTCACCTCATGCCTGGTATAAATTATTCACTGAAGCTTTGCACAGATTTGTGAAATGGCCGGCCTGGAAACTCAGGGAAATGTCACAGGCTGTGTATGGGGATGTGACTGACATAGACACGGGGTCCTTCTCCAGCAATCGTCCAAGGCAGAGGGGGAAAAACGGGCTGGACGCCCCAACTCGGCCCCATCTTAAAGCTTAAAAATCCCTCACTCTCCTTCGTCAAATAGAAATTAATTATAAATGTTTACCCCTTAGATGGGTGTGCTGCAGTGTTTTAGTATTTTTCCTCAGAACTAAAGGTCAAAGAACAAAGCCCTGTGCTTTTTTTTTTTTTTTCCCTTTTGAAATGAAGCCATTGGTCTTCCATACCTGACAAGATGAATTAAATGTGGAGAAAAGATCACAGAATTTAATCAGCACGGTCATTCAGTGTATGTGGCCAGGAACAATCACTCAAAAGCATATGGAAAACTAGGTTACTATGTTGTGTGTGTGTGTGCGTGTGTGTGTGTGTGTGTGTGTGAGAGAGAGAGAGAGAGAGAATGTGTGCGTATTATGACGATTCTTAATTAAGCCTACGTCGCTGATTCTAAGCATCTCCTTATAAGAAAATCCAGTTAGAAATAAGATTAATTTTGTCCATCAAATTATGCCACTCGCTAAAATAGAGTCACGCTATAAAAAGAGGTCACACAACAGAAGCAAAAGAACCTCCAACGAATCCAAGTTAATATCAAAACTGTGATGAACAAATTAGCTTCCGATTTGCCCTGTCCAATTATTTTCTTAGAATCAGTGGGAATTATGCAGGTAACAGAGAGCAACTTTCTGGGGTCTAGAAAGATAAAAAACACATTAAAGTTTATTTCTAGGCAAAGCCTTGCTCAACTTTTTTTAGTTTCTTGTGAGAATGTGGTCTCCATGACAAAAGACTTTCATATCCCAACTGTCATACGTTCTTTCTGACGAAGAATTGAAACCTTCTTAAAATGAAACCCAAGAAAATGACTCATAAGCTAGTTGCTCCAAGAGCAATGTCAGCGAGGCTTACGGTTCTGACAATCCACTTTTGAAATATAGCCTCTACACGTGGAGTTTTCTGATATCTGAGTTTATTATAAAAGTTTTATATTTTGAAAAGCAGATCCTTTGCCCATCCATTTCTATTTTCTTCTTAATCATTATAGATGTAATATAGTTTTAAAATACATATTTTTTAACAAATACATATAAAATATATTTCTACAGGTTTTGTGTGTACAACACACACATACACACACACACACACACACACAGCTTGTATACTCGATGCTCGAATGTGTTGCTGAGATGATGATGTGACTTAGAAAGGATGTAAGTAATATATCAAAAAGCTGTGGCCCAATTACCATTATCAGTTGTTAAGCTCCAGGAAATCTTGGGTTTTTTTTGTGTTCCTCTTTTTCCCCTCCTGACTTCAAGGAATCTTCATGGTGATCACTTAAGAGTAATATGAAACAGAGCTTTTACATCTTCAAAGTAGTATCTGCTTTAACACCTACGTGCTTTTGTGACAAATAATGCATTTCTTCCCAACTTTTCTGCTATTTCTTCCTACGATGGCCACCCAGTCACAACTTCACTATTGATTGAATGGCTCTGAATCTATTTTTATGCGAGTACAAAATACAAAATATGTAATTGGCATTTGCAGTAGATTCCACTTTTCTTTGAAAGCTATCATTTGGCATAATGATTGGCATTAAAAGAATGCTATTTAGCTCTTGGCTGAAAGAGAGGATGACCTATTATTTTAGGTGGTTCTGTAACACATTGGAAATACCCAGAAGATATGAATATAGTTCAATATCAATGCAGGTGAGGGAGGGTGGTTCTGATTTTCTCTTCAACAAATGGCCTGTTTCTTTTTTCTAGCAATAACTACACATTAAGCTCCTGATAGAGGGTTTGTTAACCCGGCTTGATTTCCAGGAAACTTATTCAATAAAATGACATGAATAGCCAGGGCAAAAGATATAATTATTCGTATGTAGCCATTTGATTGAGCACTGGCACCAGAGTATTTAATATTAAATATTTTCAACTGTAGTCTAGGTTTACATTTCTTCCAGTTTCTTTGCTTTCTTGCCCGTGTTGAGTGTTATTAAAAAATTCAGGATAATTTAGTGGGAATAAAATCTTATCTAAAGATTGATGTCATATTTGCTTGTTGGCGTTACCTCCGTGTAAACGGTCGGTTCACATTTTTCCAGCACCCACGAGAGAGCTACTGTTTCGTCTGGGGTAGAAGGACAGCGGAGTGACAGTATGAAGCACATGAGATTCATGACTCTGTGTGGTTTTGTTCTACTCTTTTTATTTCACACGGATCTTCTCCTGCTCTGTGAGGTACAATAAACACGAAGGAAAGTTTGGGGAGAGACGGGGATTTTTCACTCTTTCATTTTCATGTATTCAGGCCCTGACAGAAAATCTCCAGAATGTATTTAGCTAGAGAAAATAGCTGGAAAAAATTTGGTCGTGCGATTACAAACTCATAGTTTGATATTATATCAGCAACTTGCAGAAGTAGAAAAAGAACAGGCATTTCACATATACCTATCGTGATCCCAATGGGGTATGTAACTTGGTCCACAGCTGTTTCATCACTGGAAAGAAAATCCCCTCAAATTATTTCAGGGATATTTCTTTCAGATTTGTGTGTGTTATATTTGAAAGAGTTTACAAATTAAAATAGTTTTTTTCCTTTACATTGTAGTCTTTAATAACTTTCACCTACCCCAAATATACTATTTCCACTTCTGCTTCAATAATATGTATATTCAGAAATTTAAGGTACAAGACAGAAACAAATCACGAAGAACATTCTACCTAGTATTCCGTAGCCTAAAAATAGAATCGATTAATTAATGGACTGATTTATCAATTACCGGGCAAAGTGAAATAATAAGGCCAAAGGAAAGTGTTCATTGCATGCTCCCCGTGCCCCGATTGGGTAAAATATGAGGTTCCCTTCCTCTTATCTTTATTAATTCTAAAATGCCTCTCTCACTTATCCCTCTTTTCTAATCACATTGACACATGAGCCGTTTTGTCCCTGCCGAGTGAGTTATTTGCAATGGCAATATTAATATATTTGAGTAGAACTGAATCAAGTTGCTTTCAAAAAAGATATAGTTCTTGGGTCGGAGTACATATTATTTCAAGAAAGTACTACATACGTTTGACATGAGAAAGGCCTAGCTAGATTCAAATAAGGCTAACGTGATTTGGAAATTGTAAAAGAGGTAACGGTATGGATTTATCGACATCGTAGATACACAGGAGATAGGAAATAAGCTTTCTATTAGTCAAAAATTTGAAATATTTTAAAAATTTACTTAAACTATAATTAACAATAAATATAGATTATTTGACAGCTATACAACTGAAACCTATAGGAAACGTTTAAAGACTTAGAAGTCATGAATAGTATCTAACATAGAAAGAATACATTTTTTTAAAAAAAGGAGAGTTGCTACTTGCTAGTTCTAGCGATTACAAAAGACCAAGTCAAATAAAATTGCCTTTAGTTACTGCAAGAGAGAATTTCTATTGAACATCAGGATATATTTCTCCCTCTCTGAACTCTATCGTGTATTGCCTCAATCAATCATTTGAGAATAAATCGAATATCACTTTATGACTTCGCTATCGCTTTATTAAAAGGTTATTTTGCATCTTGTGGTTTTAGTTTATCTTTTGATTGTGAGCTTGAGACCAAACGTTAATTACTTTATTCCTCATAAGATACGGCTCAATTTCGTTTGCGAATCAGCCTCCAAGGAAATATACTTTTTTAAAAAAAATTTGATTGATTTGATCTTCACACCCGGTGTCTTGAAAAATTAAAGGGCAGTTTGGAATGATCTAAGACATCATGCTCAGAATCAGAGAAACAGACCACGTGATCTCTCTGATGCCCCAAGTGTTGTTTATAATTATATAAGGTATGATAACCAGCCCGTTATAGCCTCTAAAAGAATAAAAATTGAGGGTTAAAAGTGTAATGAAGTGCAAATGAAGCTATCCTAGAAAGAGAACTGCTCATTTTATTTGTTTCTTACAGAATCTAGGACATAGAGAGTGTTCATATTAAGTACTATCAACTGTATTCTTGTTTTAAAATAATGGTGGAAATAATTCGTAGTCGAAATGCCATTGCTAGTTCAATATGAATGCTATCGGATACTTTGGAAACCAAATGTGGTTCCATCAACTCTGTATTAAGAAGAGGTCTAACTATCTTACATTCCCATTTGGCTGTATTTCCTAGGTCTGTCAGTACGATGAGGAGAATTTAAGCCTATACTTAACTTCACATACTTGCTGCATATCCAATTTAAAATCAAATATAATTAAGGTTCAAGTTTTACTCTGAACACTTTTATCTAAGAGAAATCTCGCTCTCTTTTCTTTTCCCCACAGATTTCTCCTTTTTAATGAGAAAAAACGTACAAGATATTAAAAACTTAGGACTTCTAAATTCCTTTTGACATTTATGCCATTTCAGGTAGGCACTATTTTAAATAGCTTTTTTAAACAATGCTTATTTGGAGTTGCTCTTAATTAAATAAAAGACAGAATAGGGCAGTCTAAATATCACTGGACTTGAGAAACTCTAATTTTGCTGTATCCACTCATTCTCTTTGGGACATTGCACAAGTCACCTAACCTACTAGGACTGATTTTTTTCAGCTGTAAGGGAAACTGCTGGATAGAACATTTCTCACGTCCTTGCCAGCGTTAAACTCATGTAAGTTCCACGATCATTTTGAACCTCAGTTTCCTATTTCAATACTGTGCTTGATGCTGATGCCTCTCCTTTCTTTAGGTTTGTTTTGAGAATCGAAATTTCTAAAGTTATAATAGCATGTTAATTGCCTCAATATCCCTCTAACATAAAGACGATCATTTATTTTTTCCAAGGTGAAGGTGCCGCTTTAAAATCAAAACTCTGCAAACTGAGCCAGGCACCACACATGGAGGCAGATGTTGCTGTTTCGACTTTTGTCCTCGAAGTCACGGCTACCTTCTAGAGAAGGCTGATTCCTAGTCAACGACTGTTGAACAACTCGATTTCTTGTAGAAATGTTCATAAGCATGTCATAACACTCCAATAAATTACCTCAAGATATGTTTACCTAATTAGACTTGCAAACATATAAAAGTTGGTCACTTGCTCTACTGCTCAGGCCAAATTCTATATTTTAACACTTTCTTCAATTTGATTCAAACCACATCATAAACTCACGAGGAAAAAAAAAAAGTCATGTTCCTATTTTGAAGTACACCCATCTATGGAGCTTTAAAGAATCTGACATTCTATATGTTAATTTGACATAAGTAAAGTTTCCCAAACTTGGCAAGATTGTCTCAGAATACTTGGAATGAAGCTGTTAGTGCACAAGTCAGGAAAGGGAGCTAATAAGACACTTAGTTTATTGTGATTAAAAGGATGAAGGTTAAAATTGAGTTTATGATGAAACCAGGAAAATCTCAGACATAATTTTATCATGGAATATAAATGACTACAGTAAATAAGAAAGAAAATCTACTATGAGTACTGCTTAAGACAAATGAACAGGATTGTAACATTCTCTAAAGAATTTGATTAACTGAATACATTAAATATTTTCAGAAGCATGGCTGACACCTGCTGTTTAGTAGTGTGGCATGGTTTAAACCTTTTTACTTTTTTCAGTAAGCTAAAAAGCATAATATCTAATTAAAATCAAAGCACTTAAAATAGTCAATGAGGCTGTTTAAAGATTTTATAATGTATAAAATTGGCTGTTATTTTTATCAGCTTAAAAATAAGTAATCAAATGTTGCTGGAATGCTATATAGCCTTAACAATATCTCATTTTCAAAAGGTATCCTGTTTTAATTTAATTTTTTTTTCACAGATTGCAAGGACCTTGTCAGCATATAATCTCTTAATTTTTATTTTATTTACTTTTTACACCTTCAGCACATGGTCTTCCTAGGTGATCTCCCATCCAAGTACTAACCAGGCCCGACCCTGCTTAACTTCTGAGATCAGACAGGATCAGGCTTGTTCAGGGTGGCACGGCCATAGACTCTGTTGTTTACAATTTAAATCTGAACACTATATTCAGAAATTGAATTCCTGAAGAGAAATTTTCATTAAACTGATCTACAGTTTAGACCTTTTTCTCTCAGAATAAATGAGATGGAGATCAACAAGTTTAACAATACTATAGTTTCAGAGAGAAAAATATATATATATATACAAATGAATACATGTGATATTAAAATTTCATAGATCAAGAATCGTAACTCGATAGTAAAACAAAACAAAACAAAAAGCCAGAGTCAAAAAGAGAAATCTAAAAGAATTCCAATATTTTGTTAAGAAATCAAACTTTGGCCTACCATTTGACTAAGCATGTACCTTTGTATAAGCAGAGATTGTGATTATAATCTGAAACCTTAATTTTCTCCATATGTCATTCACTAACTCTTAATAAATTAAAAAAAAATAAAATAAAATCACACATAATGTTGAATGGACACAATGGTACCTTTTCCTCCTCACAATGTGTCCTCTGTTTGGCTTCTGTGGCAACGCAAGACGGGGGTGAGGCTCGAGCGAGGCGAGGTGGAGGGAGTTAGGAGGCTAAGAGTCGATGGTGGTGAGCAACGACAGTGAACTAAGAGCCATCGAAGGGACTCTGACCTTTACCCACAGAAGGATGGGGAGGTAAAGCCGGGTTTTGAACAAAGAGTGACAAAACCTGACTCATCCTCATCTTTAAAAGGATCGTTCTTGGTACTTACATAGGAGACAGCTGGGCAGCAACTCGGTAAACTTGGGGGATGAGGCGCTAACAGGTTACTGCGATAATTTAATCTACATATCCCGGAGACGCAGACCAAAGCGATGGGAATAGAGGAAGCAGAAAACTGGTTGGATTGTGGCTGAAATTTAAAGTTAGAACTGGTAAGACTTCCTGACGCATGGGATGCCAGATACGAGGCACATGGACGCCAGGCTCTCGGGACTGTGCCACTGGCAGCACAGATCTGCCATCAAACCAAACTGGTAAAACTCTGAAAACACAGATTCAAAGATAGCTATCATTAGTTATCTTAATTTAAAATGTCTGTTAGACATCCACGTTGAGTCATCAAAAGACTCATCGAGTACATGGCTCCAGATTACGCAAGAGGAGCCTGGACTAGAGCCATAAATTAGTAAGTCACTGACACATATATGCCATTAAAAATCATGAGACTGGATGAGTTCATCAGGTGATGAGTGTAAGTAAAGAAGTAAATAAGAACAGAAAAGGCGGCTTAGGCCAATCCATTATTAGTGATTACAGAGAAAAGGAGAAACCAGCAAAGGCTAAGAAATAATGAGAGAGAAAAAAAAAAACAAGAGACTATGTGATCTTAGAGGTCAATTAAATGTGGCTAGGATCCACTGTCATGTCACTGAAAGACTAAGTAAGGACAGGATCATTGGATTGAGTTTACCATCAACATTTTGGGCAAATGGATAGAATGCAGTGAAACTATTCTGTATAATAGTGTAGTAATAGACGTATATCGTATATATTTGTCAAACTCATAGAAAGTACAGCACAAAGAGTGAACACTAACGTGAAATGTGGACTTCAGTTACTAATATTCTATCAGTATTGGTTTATCAGTTCAAGGAAATATACTCCATTAAAGCAAAATGTCAGCAACAAGGGAAATGAGAAGGAGGCCATATATTTGAACTATACTTTCTGCTTAATTTTTCTATAAATCTGACACAAAAAGCGTGTGTGTGCGCACATATGTATGTATGGTTGGATAGATTTTAAGCCAAGTACATTTATTACACATAAAAAATTAAATAATATTTTATTATTATTAGCATTATTAGCATTGCACATTATAATCCCTCTGTAATTAAAGGAAATGGGTGATATTGATCAACAAATAGCACAAACTCCCAGTAATAAGGTGAATAAGCTCTGGAGATCTAATGTATGTCATGGTGATTATTGTTAAAAGTATTGTATTATATACTTGAAAGTTGCTAAGAGTAGATCTTAAATGTTCTCTCTACCACAAAAAACAAAAAAGAGTCATTATGTGAGGTGATGGAGGGATTAACCTTATTGTAATTATTTCACAATACATATGAGCATCAGATCTTCACATTCTCACCTTAAACTTTGCTATTATATGCTGTTGAGTCAGCTCTTACTCCTGGCGAGCCTATGACATGAGTGACATCCACAATGTCCTGTCCTCGGAGCCCTGCTGAGCTCCTGTGAACTCGCATCCGTGGCTTCTTTTATAGACTCGCTCCATGTCATAAGTGGTCTTCCTCTTTTCGTGCAGCTTTCTATTTTTTACCCAAAAGAAGCCTGCCTTTTCACGATGTGCCCGAAGGAGGGCAGCTTGTTTTGTCATTTTTGCCGCCAGCGTTATTTGTTCTAGGACGCACTTGTTCATCTTCCTGGTGGTCCAGGGTGTCCACAGAGCTCTCCTTTAACACCATATTTCAGGTGAATCAACTGTTTTCCTATCAGCCTTCTTCACGGTCCAACGTCCCATGCATCGGAATTAAAAATATATAGGTGTAAACTGATCTTAGCCTTGGTCTCTAACGACACATCTTTGCTCTTTCCTAATTCCTCTATATCTGCCCTTCAGAGTCTCAGCCTTCCCGAGATTTCTCGGCTACAGTCTCCATTTGGATTGACGACTGAATCAGGGTGAGCCAGGTAAACAAGGTAATCATAAATTTACACAACGTTATATGTCAATCACATCTCAATAAACTGGAAATAAAATAAAATTTGCAGAAAGCTTGAGAAATATAATCTGATAATAAATATTGGCTGATAAAATTGTTGGATGATGCGGTCACTTCTGCCATCTAATAAATATATTTTTCACTAGTTTTGGTTATAGTTCTGGTACTAAACACATCTACTTTCTCTGTGTGGTGACAAGATGACACCATTCACGTATCAGATGGTCTTGAAATGCATCTCAGTATTTACATTCTTTACAAATGGCCGTGCATAATTATCTTAAATGCTTAATTTTTAATGGACTGTAATTTCAGTACTTAATGTAAAAAAAATACATTATGGGTTGCAGAGGTGAAAGGGTCGAAAGGTTCAGATCTTACGTTTGTGCCGTAAAGCTCCGCGTGACCCTTTTTGTGCAAGTGGTAATCTCAGGATGGCAATGATGCTGAGCAAAGCCACAGAGCTCTGCATTCAGTATAATTACTGAGTATAAATAACCTTTAACTGGACATATCTGAAAAATGATTCATTGACATTTCTAGCTTTGAATTCTGTACGTAGAATGCAAACAGTGTGATACCGATAACTGGATATGAAGATAGATTAAAAAAAATATTATAACATTGGAGTGTTGAGAAATGTCAGAGAGAAAGAGGGAGAGAGGCATGAAATGGCCCAAAAGTGTCCGTTGAGTAAGGCAAATGTGTGTGACAGTTGGCCTCAGATACTTCTGATTCGAGCCTCTCATCCAAACCACTTTCACTTTCAAAAGTATTCCATTTTGGACATTTGGTCACTCAATACTCGAATGTTGCTATCTTATAGAAAGAAGGTGCTTGAGAATAGATATTTCTATCTTTTTTTCCTGTGGTAGATATGTATAGAGTTGTCTACTGCACATTAGTTATTTGATATCGGATATTCATTTCATTATTTCTCAAAGTTACTCCATGTCACCAGTGCTAAACTTCACAGACAGCAGTAACTGAAGCCCTCACATTACTATAGAAACAGTGTGAAGACAAAGGAAATGATCCAACAATGATTAGTCTATAAATGTAGCCATCAGATTTTTACTCTGTGTCTTCACGGAAGAATTCTAGCTTCGCACACCCACAATGTAATTATTATTTTGAAGAAAGAATTTGGTGGAAATTTTTAAAGAGGAAGCTCAGACTAAATTATTCGTGTTCAGATTCTTTCCTAACAACCTTTACATTGTCCTTCGAAAGTATACCAAAACTCCACTGTGCCCATAATAAAACCAATTAAAAATAGTTGGGACGTTTGTCTTAGATTCAAAGTTTAATTGAGATTATTTTTTTCTAACACATCCATCCAAAAGTAATCCAATAAAGGAACTGGTTCTCTTATTTATTTTCACTTTTTTTTTTATTTTTTAGTATGGAATCAACTTTACTTCTCTTGCCAATATAAACTTGAGATTTGTTTATATATTAACTGTTTATATATTCTTTGGTCATTATTCTAACCTCCATGCTTTGTAAATATGATAAAGTTATTTGTCACATTGGGGAACTTCGTGATAAGTTTCCTTCCTTTCCTTTAAATTAAACTACATAGAATATACAGTGTGTTATGTACAAGATGTATTATGGGCACGCGTGATAGTGTTTTATTCTCATGTTCATGACATAGGTAGCCACCTCTGAGGGCACGGCCATGCAGAAAATGTCTCTTTGTGGCAGGAGGGCGCCACTACAGACAAGGCCTCGGGCTCATCATGAGTGATGTCTAAATAACTCATAGAATATTAATATATTCCATCAAACCAGAAGGAAAGGTCATTTCTGAAAAAATGAAGGGTTCTCTCAATGCCGTACGTTCTGCCCATGGTAGTTTAAAATTTACAGCGTCGCCTTTGTAATTTCTAGCCATCTTGAGTTCGAAATTGTTGATGGCCACCTCTCAGGTTCTCTCTGCCACATAGTTAGCATGAGGGTTGTCCCAGGAAAGAATAACAAACATTACAGAAAAGATGTACAGTGAATTAAAAAAAGGGGGCAGGGAGTAACTCGTTTTACTTAAGAGTCTTATAATCTCCTTAGGAAGACAGTAGAGTTGTATACAAAAGAGGAAAATGTGAGTAAAATAAAATTATATAGAATTAGAAGTAATATAAAGTAAGGAAATACAATTTATGGAGAAGGCTTTTCCAAATGTATATAATACTAATAATAGAAAATGCATGTTTATTCTTTGCAAAGAACTTTCGCATGCATTATTTTATTCATTATTGCTCACCCACTCTTCCTAAAAAACTCTGAGTATTGTAGGACAGATATTATGATATGGCCTTTCATATTTATGGGTTATTTTAAAGGTCAAAATAAAAGCAAGATTACCCAGAAAATTGTTTCCTAAGTAGCTATTAATCTTGGAGTCTACCAATGTTATCTTCATTTTAAGTCTTTCTGGATTGTGTGCTTTATCTTTCTTTTTTTTTATCTTTACATTTGTAACATAACGAACAATACTACGAATTTTAATACCACCTCGAATCCTTTAGTGAGTGAAATAAAATAAATACAAATAGCATGGCACTATTTTCTCTATTTTACAGATAAAGAAATTGAGGATGTGAAAGAATAAATGGCCATTATAAATAAGTCATTATGAGTTACAAGTTACATAGCGAGGATCTTCCTTCCCTTGAGACCACAGTACCTGCCAAAACACCTGTAATCGAGAGCATCGTTTATTCAGTCAGCAACTGTTTATTGAGCAGCTACTATGTGCTAGACATTGTGCCAGGCTCTGAGAGCCAGTGGTGAATAAGGCAAAAAAGGTTCTTCTCTCACGAAATTCAGGTTCTACTTAAGGAAGTGCATTGTCTTGGTTCTCCAGAGAAATGGAGCCAACAGGGTTTTTTGTTTTTTGGTTTTTGGTTTTTGGGTTTTTTTTTTCTCAGTTGAAATTAGCTTTGAATTAAAGACCCAAGGAATGAGAATCTCTTATATCATAGTATGTACATAGTACATAACATATGGCTCTTATATAGAGTTAAATAGACATCAGGGGTCCAATGTTTGTACCAGTGCTAAACTCACACTATAGCAAGACTTCTTTCCCTAGCTTTGAGACTGTAATACATTTTCACATACAATATGTTGTTTGCTATGCTTAATCATTCAGTGAAAGTATAACATTTCCAAAGGAAAGAAGTTGTAAAATATTTCCTGTGAAATTGCAGCACATTACTTCTCAGAACCATAAGCTATTATACAGACCAGAAAAAGGGCAAGCCTAGCAAACTTTTTAAATATTGCCTCAAAACTTACCAATTCACTTCTGTGGGTTCAGATATTCACGCATACACTCACACACACACACAGAACGTTAAAAAAACAAAGTAGGATGAGTAATGAGTTTTCAAAGTGTATTTCATGATGTTTCTGGTAATTGGGTAGACAGAAACTAATCTGAAGAATGTGGATTTCTTGACCATCTTTGAATAGCATATATATCCCGCTGACATATACATACAGAGATAGAGATAGAAGATGGAGAGAGAGAGAGAAAGAGAGAGACAGAGACAGAGACAGAGATAGTATAGATAAATATAGAGGGGGAGGTCCTATAAGGAATTGGCTTCTGTACCTGTGGAGTCTGAGAAGTCCAAGATCTGTAGTCAACAAGCTGGAGACCCAGGAGAGCTAACAGTTTTAGTAACAGTCAGACCCTGAATCCACAAGCAGAAAACTGTGTCCCAGCATGAAGGTGGACAGAGAGAAAGACTTCTTTTTTTGTTTAGCCTTTTATTCTATTCAGAAGATTGGATGAGGCACATGTCATTGGGGATGGTAAGCTGCTTTACTCAGTTTACCAACTCAAATGCTAATCTCTTCAGGGACAGCCTCCCAGGAGCAAAAATAAAGTGTAATCAAATACCTGAACAACTCATGGCCTAGTCAACTTGACAGACAACATTAACCATCACAGTGAATTAGAAAGAAAACCAACAGGGAATGAGCAAGTGCATTAATTTCAAACAACAATAATCCTATTTTAAAAGCTCTACAGATAATGTGATAGTGACTAGTTGTGTGATGGGCAGTAAACACTCACTGAGGATGCGGTATTTGAATTCCTGCCCAAGGAACGAGAAAATCCTGGTACATTATAGAGTAGTGAGAGAGGGTTTTCGTAGGATGTAAAAACATGTTTAAGGGCTAGAAGATGAGCAAGTATTTGAAGTATCAAAGGAAAAAGAAATAAGCTAAAGTGACTGGAGTCTGGTGGCCAGAGTTACATCAGAAGAGGCCTGAGAGGCAAGTTGAGGCCCCGTCAGCCAGAGATTTGCAGGCGACAGTGGAGAGAATTAATTTCATTTTAAGAGCTGTGAGAAGCCATTTATGGGGTTTTATGCTTGCAAAGATAAAGAATGATTAAGTGGCAGGTCAGACCATTACAAGTTAGGACCTGTAGGAAAGGTCTTTGAAATTTTAAGGTTATGGTTAGATATAGATAAATACATAGATTGATAGGTAATAGAAGATATATATTTACGTATATGCATTTGCATTTATATGGAGCACACACACACACACATACATGTAAATAAAAGAACAATTTTGATTAGCTGCTTAACAGGTGGGAGGTAAAGCACCCATGGAGATATCTGAGAAACAGCCAATAATAGCTAAGCTACATTCTGATGAGAATGAATCAGCTAACTCAAAACCTTTAGTTTTGAGAGCAGAGTCCACGAGTCGAGTCACTAACTTATCCCTCCAGCTGTGTTCAGCCTGCCTTCTAAGCACCTAAAGTTTATCAGTTTTATGAGTGTCAAATTATTAGCTTCTAATATACTCCCAAATCTCGGTCCAGCTCTGATGTTGCTATAACCTTTTCCTTACAAATACGTGACAATAAATTATTGGAATTGAATAATATGCTACTGGTGTGTTGGCCTAAGTAGTTTTTAGTCATATCTGAATCCTAGCTTCTGTATAGCTTGGAACCCCAACTCTTCTGCAAAAATAGTTTTTCAAGTGTTAATTTGAGGCCATTCAATGCATTGCTTGCTTAGAAATTTTATTCTCCAAGATTTAGATGGAGTTATGATATAGGTTAGAAATAAGGTAATACTAAAATTCAGTCAGACTTGGTAGCTCTATATTATATCAATAATGGTAAATTAAGGTGAGACATAGGAAAGCAAATATAAATATGTTAGTCAAATCTATTAATGTCAAAAGTTTTGTGGGCTTTTTCTGAATAGTTGAAGTTATTATGAGATTCCTTTTGGCACCGTAAAACATTACATAAAAAAAACAGTGATTTTAGTTTCAGATTTAGATTTTAGATTTAGATTACCAAAGTAGACACTATTTTAAAAGATTTGAAGTAAATACAGGATAAATTCCCATCCACACAGACACACACAGACACACACACACATCCCCAAGGTGGCAACACTGGCAATGCCAGCTGCAAACCCTTCAACTGCTCACCATGTCATCTGCTTATTTTGTGACTGTGGACTCCAACGGTGTCCAAAAGTACAGCTGGCCCGTGAGAGCAGAGGGAGGAGAAAGACAAGGCATCCAGCCCCCCAGCGAGCACCCGGCCTCTCCCCTCCTCCCGCTCAGAATCCAGTGCCTTTCGGGTGGCCTGGGAATTCTAAGTAGAGAAAGTGGCCAGAGACAACATTCCCGTGATGGGAAGGAGCAGGAGCAGCCGCGGGACACGTGACTAAGTATCAAGACGACTGTGTGATGACTGCGGCACACAGCCTGGTTGGCAGACCGAGCGGTTTTTCTTAGAGACGCCGTGAATACCTGGGACCCACTGAGGGGAGGCTGATTCCCATGTGCACCTGGGCTGGGTGGACCAGGAGCCTCATAGGTAGCAGAATATATGCAGACATGTGAAATATACACATGGAATATTACCCAGCAGTAAGAAAAGGTGAACTACTGCCCTTTGCGACAACACGGATGGATCTCGAGATTCTCACGTGAAGTGAAACATCAGAAAAAGTTGAGAACCATATGATTTCACTCATATGTGAGATATCAAACCGAAAGCAATAAACAAACAAAACGAACGAGTGAAAGCTCATAGACACAGACAACAGTTTAGTGGTTACAAGAGGGATAGGGGGAGGGGGAGGGGCGGAAAAGGATAAAGGGGGTTGAACACAGGGTGACAGAGACTAGACTTTGGGTGGTGAGCACACAATGCAACATACTGATGACGTGTTTTAGAACTGCACACCTGAAACCTGTGTAATTTTGTTAACCAATGTCACCTCAATAAATTTAATTAAAAAACAAATGAATTAAACCATCGCTTGATTTCACTTTCATGGATGAGGTATGTCTACTCAGTCTTTTCCTACGAAAAGTGAGGAAAAGACAGTATCCTCTTCAGACCGTGCTCGTGAGGGTGAAGTAAAAGTACAAACAGTGCCTGACACTCAGAGAACCTCACCGTGATTTTCAGCAAGCCCACGCTCCCTTGTTAGACACAAGGACTCTGCTGGGAGGAAGAAAACAGTGACAGGAAAAGAAAAGTCTCTATGTTGTGTGAATTCTCGCGAGACAGGCAGCCTTGTAAAGTCGAGGACACTGCTGAGTCACATCTGTCACCCTAAGAGAGCTCTAAAGCCCATCGCTGGGAAGGCAGAGCTTTGGTCTCAGTGGATTTCCCACTGAGATCACAGTTCCAGACCCCTGGCCCCCATCTCCCTCCCGATCTTCTTTCTTCCTGATTGCCCATCTCGATTTTCTCTGATCTGGACAACATGAAAAGCTCAGAGCCATTTTCCTGTAATGGGGGGAATGCAGTCTTCCAGGAGTTAATGGCTTTCATATCGACGACAGATTTCACCCAATTTCTTATGATCTGTCTTCAGAAGTGACCTTCTCTCAGCTCATGCTCAGTGGCCTGCAACAACTCAGTGATCTAGTCAGTTACAGCCACCTGTATGGAGCAGAGTCCTGGTCACTGCAGATTTGACATCCTACCTGCTCTGGAGAAACTCAGAGTCCACGTTAGCTCACCGACAAAGGCTCCCACTGCAGTGCTGCCAGACGTAGCCCAGTGTGATGTTTAAAGTTCTCACTTGCTGAAACCATTGGCAACAAATTAATATTCTCAGGAAGTCTAGGGTGGTGCTGGTTACTATGAACCTTGTGGTTTTAGGAAGCTGGACCTTGTGGTTTTAGGAAGCTGGAAATATGGCCTCCAACATTTTTAATCATCTCTATTTGCATTTGGAATGATTAGATGAGGTGGTGTGAGGTCCTACGAGGATTCGCAGAGGAGGTTATAAAATATGAACTGGCCTTTTCAGACTGGTCCGGAAAAAGTGAATAAAACAGGGATCTGCCAGAAGAGTCGATGGCAATTGCATAGACAAAGTCATGAGTTTAAAAAAAAGAAGTCAGCTCTTGGGAAGAATTATTTTTTCTCTTTATGGGAAAAAAGAATTCCATTACTATTTTAGAAGAGCAAAGTGATATGATTAGATCTGTATTTTAAACAGGCAATTCGGGGGTTCTATGAAAAATAGATAAAATTAAAAATATTGGAGGCCATATTTCCAGCTTCCTAAAAAGACATGGTCCAAACTTTCATAGTAACCATAGTAATTCTCCTAGACTTTCTGAGAATATTAATTTGTTGCCAATGATTTCAAAAAGTGTGACACAAATGTTTTGGAGCTTGTACTTGAAAATAAGAAAAATATTACTTTTAGTCTTCAAAAATTCATTATAGCCCGATCATCCTTAATAAAATATTTAGTTTGTTATTTAAAAATATTACTCTTCTAATATATATATGTATATATATATACATATATATATATATATATATATACACACATACACTTAAATGTTAACTAAAAATAAGGCCCATAGAGGAAGTAGAAGAAGTCTAAAATTTATGCTATAAATGGAGATATATATCATACCATATTAAAGATTAATAACATATTTTAGTAGGACCTACAACAGTTAACAAAATATAACTGACAGAGTGACACACGGTGTTCTTTATTTGAATCTTACAAGACTAAAATCTATAAAAAATATTGATAAAAATATTATGTTCTCTAAACAAATGATTGAAGCCAAAATTTTATCAAGTCCATTAAATTTTAAACCTGCCATTTCAAATTGCTTTGAGTAGTAAGCAGTTAGATATGATACGTTTGGTGAGAGTTTCTAACTTTTTGGCATAAATTATTTTGTTCTATCATTTTTAATGCAACTTGTAACAGAAGATACATATTTCACGGTATAATGCATGGCAAGAGTTTTAAGTACCCAGACATGAATATGAGTAAATTTGCTTGATCTAGAGAGTTTAATCAGTTTTACCAACACTCCGATGTCAGAGCTGGTGGACAGTATGGCAACGTGACCTCGTTAAATTAATACTCGTGACGAGGACAAAAATGACCTCCGAATATCAGAATAAATAATGCATTGTCTTGAGCTCCTTTGCCACTGCAGCTTTGAGCATCTTGGGAAATTAATAAGAGTTACTGTGTCAATCAGGCAAATCAGAGGTAAAAAGAAATCTTCAATTAATCATGGTATTTCACAATGATCCCTTTGGAAAAGGAGAGAACCCTATTAATAAAGAAGAATTAGGCCTTCTGCTGCAGTTGACAAACAGACATAAGCTTCTCGGGGGACGTCGTGTGTAAGAGATTCGTAATAAAGTTTTCCTTGTGCATTTCTCTACAATCATTCCAACTGCAAACCCTTAGCAGTTCTGAGGCATGAAACCCTTTGGGGCTTCATCTAAAGAGGTTTTCCTTTTGGCTCTCACAGAGCGAGCCAGTGATTACGGCGTAGGTCCTCGTAGCGTGCCGCCAGCTGCTGTCAGAGTTACGAAGCTAAAGCCTGCCCCTCGCACCAGCGAAAGTGGCTAATCAGGAAACTTCGCAGGGACCTTCCTGGGATGACCCAGTGACTCCCTCACACATTACCAGCCTTGAGACATTCACAGGGCGAACAGGTTTCTCATGGCTTCATACAGCCTGTGACATGCAATTTCTGGGACACCAGTTCAGGCTTATTCTCAGAAGTTCCAAACTAACTGGTAATCAAGGCAGAATTGGGACGAGATGCTCAGTGGTGGAGGTCCTATGGCGTGGGCCCATTCTGCCACAGGACAGGGCGCCCTATCTTCGGAGGTGTCAGCCTTAAGTCTTCTCGTCATAAAAAGCACGGGTTCGCTTCTCGTTATGCTGAATTTTCTGCCTCTCGCTATCTCAGGAATTCTACATCCCTCTCCCACACTCCCAAGGATATTAATTTCATCAATAAGGAAGGAAACAACTGTTATAGGCTCCTGGTCCTAAAAATTCAAGATCAAATAACGGCAGACATTTAGCACTGGAATCATCAGTTGCGGACAAAAAAAAAAAAAGCAACCTAAGAGTGGTAATTCTTAAACAGCATTTTGTATTTTCTTAGAAAAAAATCATTCAAAGTTCATATATATTTTATTTTAAGCAAATATCAAGACCTGGACGTAGTTCCTTTGCTCTATTTTTTTAAATCAGGTTGTGAAAAATCATAACTAAAAATTTTTATTTTGGAAGAGAAGGAAGCCTTGACTTTGAGAGCGGACCGCATTTTAAAATATCTAGAAATATCAAGAAAGCAATCTGTAATTCTTCCATGTCCCCACCTCCAGAATCGATGTATATCATACAAAGGGTGTATATTTATTTATACTTTCAAAAGAACAAATTAAATTTAGACTTGCTATTATAGTATTTTTGTACTTTTCACAGTGACAGCTCTCAGGTATTCTTTGGACCTAGTGTAGATAATTTTATACGTGCTATGTATGTTTATATCTATAAAAGCAGAAATTTGTATATCACTAGATAATACTATTTTTATAAAATTTCATTTTGTTAGTGGTGTTTTCGAACTTCTTGAGACAGAAAACTACATCTGTTGAAAGTTTAATCATTCATCAAGATGTTGGACCATAAAACCCAGTTGTGAAAAGGTAATATACATTCTTGTTTCTCAGACACATGTACAATAATCATAGGAGACTTTAAAAAATACAAGAGATATAAGCATGTTTCTCAGACACATGTACAATAATCATAGGAGACTTTAAAAAATACAAGAGATATAAGTTCATATTTTATTGTCACAAAAAGGAATATTATAAAAATAAAGTAAGAACACTGTGTATGTATGTGTGTGTATGTGTGTGTGCATGAGTGCGTGTGTGTGTATATATATATTATTTCTTAATACCATAAGGTTATGATCTTGGAAACTCCTTTAACGTTTCCTCCTGCTAAGTTACAAGATATAATCTTCACTGTAGTAACAAATCACATGACACAATGCTATTATTTCTTTTATTTATCTGTGGTGCTACCTATCTCTTTACCTATCTAAAGCAATTTTGGGGTTATAGTGAGATATAAAGGCAGACTGATTCATTATTAATAGAATTCTTTTGTATAAAACAGCTTTTAAAGATACCGAGGAGAAAAGATGCAACTGAGATCTGAATATAAGGACAAGAATTAAATGTGGATCTTGACCAAATTGCAAGTTTCTTGCAGTGCAAAACAGCAATAATATTTATAAATCTATCTATTATGATTTTCCGGTTGTCAATGCACAAAAATATACATAGCAATAGCATTAGCCCTTGTCCTTTGTTAAATGTAATTGTTTCTCTTGCAGAAATAGGTCTTTTAGGAGAATGGCTCCCCAGAGGGAAAGAAAAAAGGAGATTAAGATAGAGTTCAGGTATGAGCATCTTTACAAATTCATGAAAACACCATCACCCGGAAAATGGTATTTTTCTCATCAACAAACGAGGGATATTTTAAAAAGTCATCTCTAAAAGAATAAAGCATTTTATATGAACAGGATTGTACACTTTAAACTCCCTTTTTGAGGTTATGTGGCTCCAGGAGTCACAATTTAAACTCAGAACTGAAAGGGACTAGAATAGCCATTTGCTTGATTTTGCCTTTGAGACAATGAATTCATTCATTAATTCATACTCGATGTGTATTCATGTCATGGGTCAGTCACGAGACATTTATTGAAAGCCATGGAGCAAGGCAATTGCACTTTGATTTTCACATTGAGTCACATTTAGGTAGATATTTACAGCTAGCAGGGGGTCTTAGACACTTAGATTTAGGTTTTGGGGTGGCAGGCACAAGTCACCTCTATCAATCATTCATCACACGCCTCACAACAGCCTATATAAGATCGAATGTTTATCATGTTTCAAAAGTTGCCTCCAGTACTGCATCACGGTCCACCTCTGTGGTTCCTCCAACATCTGACAAACACTAACTGTATCAGGACCTATGCCAGGTCTTAAAAAGAGGCAAGAGGTTCATCGAAAGAGATGAACCTGCCTACACATCCTTAAATTGTACCGGGGACGAACATGCAGTTATGATAATAAAAAGGTTGTAGGTTCACAGGGATGTACACGACGTGGACTGTGGACGAGGGGATGGGGGACTCAGTCAGCCAGGGGACATTGATATATCAGGCTTAAATCCAAGTTTTTCAGAGAGATAAATGCAGGATATGAAACTTTAGATTGTAAGGAATTTGGGGGGAGTCAGACATGGTCGAAATGATTTCACCTGAAAGAAGATACAGTTCTTTGTCAAAAGAGCCTGGATCAAATTTATACCTAAGCCATACCAGGAGTCTGTCTGTCCCTCAGCAGTTGCCCATGGAATGGTGATGCTGTTTCTTTTACTCATTCTACCCCCAGTAGTTGTCACAGACCACCTTAATCAGACACACACACACACACACACACGCACACGGTGTTATTTTCCCCTTTTTGCTGGTTGAAAATTTGGACTTGATATCTATTCAGTACCATTTTCTATCTCCAGCCCCTCTGTCCTACCTGTTTATTTCCCCACATGGGGCAAACCGCATTTGGCTTTTCTTTTCATGAGTCAGGTGCCGTTCAGAGCTATCTCCAAGTCCTCCCACCCCGTCAGCAGGGTGACACTTATTGTTCCTATTCCGTTCGATATTACATTTCCTCCTTTTTGCCTTTTCTCCCTGGCTCTGTTCCAGAGCTCCAACTCTCCAGATTGGACAACAGTTGAGGTCCATAGTCTTTTCTGAACATACAGCAGAAGTCATACAATATGGATGATTAGGTTGTCAGAGCAACTTGCCAGATTTTCATTCATATAGGATGTTTATACATCTACGAGACTAGAGTTATGTGACTGCTACAAAATCAGTTACACATAGGCTAATATATAGAAAAATAAAAATTTTTTTCTTCTTTTTCATTACCAAAATCATAAGCTTCTCTTTAGTTATCCCAAAGCACACATCTATTAGAGAAAAGGATTAATATTAAACAAATAATGTAAAATACGAAGTATTGATCTTTTACATTATTTTATATCTTTTATATTATATTATATATTTTTTTGAAGCCTGATAATTTTTTTTTAAATTCAGATACAACTGACTACCATAAGTGTCCCACGGCAAGGTGTAACTTAAAGGTTGGATATGCACACTCATCGGAGACTTGGCCCGAGGGACCGAGGGTGACTCTGAGCGCATTTGGGAAAAGATGGGTGCAGGAGAAGCATTGGGAAGGAAGAACGAAGATTTTCCAAGAAGGTCTACTTATTAAAACTGAAGAAAAGTTAAACACTTGACCCAGTCACATTGTTAAATAGAAACAGAGTTGGAACTAGAATCAAGTTCTACCTGGCAGCAAAGTCCACGAATGTCTGACTCGGGCACCTGATTGATCTGGTTCTCCTGCAGAAAATGCTTGGTCTATACATTATTGCTAGTTTGAGAATTTTGGAGAACCATGAACCAGGTGAGATAGACTGACACAGAGGACAGAGAAATGAAGACATACTGACTTTTAAGTGCTTCGATTTTAAGGGAAAAATGACCCTTCTTTCTTACTCTCAGGTAATGACATTGAAATATTGAGTAGAGATCAAAAGATCATACAGAGGACCAAACCAGGAGACCTGTGGTCTGGATGCTGCCCTGTGGACAACATCACAGCTCTTCACTGAAACTCTGTTGACCTCAGAGAGACCGGTTCCTGTCCCTGCTTTCTACTTATGGTGATTCTCACATCAATTCTTCAACTAATTCTAGAAATCTTTTCTGAAACATCATAATTTCTGAAGTAAAGGTTTTATGATGGATACTTGTTTTTGGGGGAGGGGCATCCTTATAACAGTTATTTTAAGAAGTATCATTTAACAAAATTCTTAAATTCTAGAGGAAACATCAAACTAAATATTCGTCTACTGATCAAAAGTCAAAAATCTTTGTTAATTAAGTGTATCATTTCTGTTGTGAAGTATGGCTTAGCTGACTAAAAGAAGAAGGATCGTTTAAAAAGTAATATTATAATAAGCATACTTAGCTTGTTATCATGTGAATTAATTTACAGTTCAGATTCTATACTTACATTTTTGGCATTAAAGAATGAAACTTATGCCAAAGAGCTTCTTTTGATTTTGATGGGCAACATTAAATATACTAAGATATTCTGTAAATATTACAAAAACATGTCCCTTCATATTATGTTATGGTATTTTAGCTCCACTATCCTCTTTTACATACAACCAATATTTGCTAATTTTCAATTATCTGGGAAAAATAAGTGTCTATTTTAAACTTGATTGGAACTTCTGTTTTGTTCCTTACATCTATTTAAGTTGTCCTGCAGATTAGTATAGTAAGTGATGATATTTCTAAAATTTTATGATGATACTTCCAACAATTAAAATGAAGATAGATCAGTATATATTAAAATAAAACTTTTTTAGAAAATGTGAGAGCCATAGGGAGGAATAACAGATTTTAATAGTCATGAATGAAAGTTATTTTAGATTTATAACAGTAACAGAAAGAAAAACCAAGATTAGGTGAGTTCACAAAATCATTATTCAAGCATCTGGATTTTTAAGTAGTAGATTTTTAATGAAATCTTAATATAGTCTCTTTAAATATGTAGGTTATCTTCCACTAAATAAGAAAAGCTATTCATGAATGTGCCCAAATAAAAGTGATTATAATTTGCTGTTATTACACATATTAATATAAAAGGAATCTCCTCAAGCTACACCAGTAATTGCAAAACGCTGAATAAGAGCATCTTCACTGCTGAGTCTCACCTGTCACACACTCTACCCCCTCCCCACGCAGATCAAAGGCTGGATTAAGTGGGTGTGCTATGAGTGAGCCCTCAATATTCATATGCTGAAATCCCAAGCCCCAGACCTCAAAATGTAACCCTGTTTGGAAATGGGATTGTTATCGATACAGTTAGTTAAAATGAGATCATGTGGGGAGGGTCTGTAATCCAAAATGACTGACATCCTTATTAAAAGGGTAAATTTGGAGATAGATATAAATATGCAAAGAACATCATGTGAACAAAAAGGCAGAGATCAGGGTGCTACACCAACAAGCCAGGGAATACCAAAGATTGCCAGCAAACCACCAGCCCCCAGGATGCAGACATGGGACAAACTATTCCCTGGTGCCTTCAGATGGGGCGTGGCCTGCTGACACCTTACTCTTGGACTTTTATACAGCCCTAGCAACCTTACGCAGGGAGATGTTATACCTGATATGTTATAAGTTCATGTACCCTGTTGCCCTTTAATTTAGAAATTAAAAATATCCAACTAAAGAATTTTAGTGTCTGCAATGGCACATTGGTTTCATGGACTCACAAAATGCCTTTTTTTATTTTTTTATCACAGGCTCTGTCTAAAAGTCAGGTCATCAACTTACCTTCCTGGAAATTTAATCTCTCACAAAATGTTACATTTTTTCTATCCTTTACTCCCCAATAAATAAGAGTATTAAACTAATTTTCCAATGCAGTTTCCTCCAATCTCTTTGATTTATGATTCCTTCCTCTGAACTCCAGCACCTGTAATTGTTAAAGTTTCTCATCTGAGCCTTAGCATTCATTCATTATTTAGCGAATATGTGCCAGAAATGTTTCTTAATGTGGGGGAGACAGTAATAAATAATAATAATAAGAATAATAAGTAGTCAAAACTTCTACATTTTAGTCTTTGTAGCACTAGCCTCTGTACACACGATCATCAGTTCAGTGTCAGCCCCCCGACCCTGCACTAAACTGTTAGCTCTCTGAGGACACGCAACATGTGTATGTTATTTACAGTGTTTAAGAAACTGTAAAGATTCAATAAATGTTGAATGAATAAATGAATGAATGAAACCTTTATTATCACATAATGAACTTCTCGAAAATGTCGGTTGCTTGGTAGATGACACCAGGAAACACGAGTGAAAGGTTGAGGGGAGCGAGACGAGGGGGAAAGCCACACGGGAGGGGCCGAAACCCAGTCTTGTCTCCAGGGTCAACTGTATAAATGTATATTAAATAGAAATCATGCTTTCATAAAGTTTATTTTAAATAGTACCATATATTGATTATATCAAAAACAAAAACGTTAAAATTTTGAGCCCGAAATCACTCTCACGATTTATGGCTTTCATCTAGTTGTATAAAATATCTTTTCTTTCACTACATTTATACAGCTTTATATATTTTAGGGGATGGGGGAGGTTAGGTGGGGGTCTTATATTTAGGGCTATATTCTTTTCCAAAAGAAATGGCCCTTCTGTCTTTCATCTTATATTCATGCACTTAAAAGGTTGTTTTCAGGTAATCTAAATGTGAGTTAACTAGACAATCAAACCAAATGCATAGGAACTATTTTACAGACTCTCACTTGATCTCGTATCTCTCTTTTTCTTTCCCCATATCTATTTTCTTTACAGAAAAACTCACTGTTCTATACTTGTTCTCCACTTATCTGTCTAAATCTTTGCAGGCTGGCATTTTGTCCTCACCCCACCAACCAACACTACTCCCTAAGTTCATCAATGTCTCTATGTTGCCTGATCCAATGTCCCATTCATTGTTTCCAAGTTATTTGCTGAGTTATCAGCATTTACGTCAGAAGATTTTTTCTCTTCCAAACACTGTTACTACCTGGCTCTAGGATAGATTCTTCTCCTAATTTCTTTCTACATGTTGGTAACGGCTTAGTTTACTCTGTTGCTTATCCCTCATCTCCCAGAAGCAGATTTACTGTGAAGTTAATTAAATTAAGCCTTGGTCTTCCCAATTTTGATAGACCACTTTCAAAATTTTGTACTTGATTTGTATTTATAATTGCCTGTGATTTTTCTCAAAAAATGATCACCAAAATTGGGAAGCTTTAAGCTCTGTAAAACCTGGCACCAAACTGATCACAAAGCTATAAACATTTCATATCCCCAGTGTTTAGCCCTCCAGCTCTGCTTCACTCACTCGTTTACTAGGTACGCTTGGTCAGACTCATGATTTTAGATGTCATTGGGGCATTGATGACTCTCAAAATGTATGTCCAGTCTCAACCTTTCTACTAAACTTCACACACAAGTGCCAAACCACCTGTTCAACATTTCACAGTCAATGTCTCCAAAGGTAAACATTTGATTTCACACTCAACCCTACTCCTCTGATAGCTGTCTCTCTCACAGAGAGTAAATATACATTTCGATTTTCAATATCGCAGGTCATAACCTTTGCAATCATCGTTCATTGTCATCTTTCTTTTATAATCCACCTCTGATTCATCAATAGACATCAATGGATTCTGTCAGTTTTAACATCGAACAAATTACATCTTGAATCTGCTATTTTTACCACCTCTGCCTGCCACCCTAGTCAAACTGGCTTCAGTTAACATCTAGATTATTAAAATCACTTTTGAACTGATAGTTTTTCTTCTTCTCTTTCTCTGGAGTCTATTTTAAAGCTAACAGCTGGAGCTGTACTCTCAATTAATACATTAGATCATTTCGCACCTTGCCCTTGGCCTGTTAATAGTTCTGAGCTTCCTTACAGCACGATCCAAACTCTTTACAGCAGTTTGCTCAGTCCTACGTGTGCTACTTAAGCCCTTTCAGTCCGTATGGCTTTGGCCCTTACCACATCCACTCTTTGCTTTCTGACCTTCTTGCTATTCCCTGAAAAACCCAAGTAACTTTGACCCATGGTTCATACGATTCATTTTGCTTAGCTAGCCCTTCCTCCAGGATAACTCATGGCTCAAAACCTTCCTTTACCCTCATTTCTCCTCAAATTTCATATTATCAGAGAATTTGCCTCTTTGACTTTTTTACGTAAAATAAATTGGAGAAAAAATTTCTGCCATCAACACTACTGAGCGTTCCCACCCCTACCAAACTTTACATATCCTACCTCAAATCCCACCCCCACACACACACGCACACACATATTCACATATACACACACACCACGCGTATCTCTCTACCAAACGTAAGCCCCACATACACAAGTACTGAATTACAACCATATTACACAATATCTAGAGTATACCATCCTGGATATGTGTATAATTAATTAACTAATGATATATCAAAAATGACCATCTGATGCAACTATTCCAAGACCAACTGCACTCAGCTACATGAGGCCTTAGAATGGCATATGGAAAAGAAATGAGCAGAACTGGCTAAGCATTCTCTTTAATTTCAGAAAGTAGTTATACGTGGAATCTGAAAAGCCAAAACAAATAAATAAACAAAACAAGACAGAAACGGCCCCACAGACACAGAAAACCAGCCGACAATTGCCAAGAGGGAGAAGGGTCAGGGGATTGGTGAAAAAAAAATAATTTCAAAAGAAATATGAGAAAACTATCACAGGTTGCTAATTTTCAAATATGCATGAGTATTAAAATTATGTGCCTAGAAAACGGTCGCTCTTCTCACTGACATTTGCCATTCATAAATCAGTTGTTCTATGCTTTACGAATGAGCATTTTCCTCACCACGAAACGGTATTGTTATTCAAGGGGAAAAAGTGTGACCTGGAAATCATTTTAATATGCCTGAACTGTTCCTTTTTATAAATAAATAGATAAGTAAATAAACAAATAGATAAGTATAAATAAACAAATAAATAAATAGACAAACACTCCATTGCTGATGGCGGATTTAGGAAAGTGGTAAGAAATCACACGTGACCCTAGGCCTCAAAAAGTAGGGCTAATGAAAGTCTTGATAAGCATGGAATGATGTCTGTTTTTAAAGTGTATTATTTTCCATAACGAAGAGTTCTAAATTGCTGCCTATGCCAGTTACAAAATGTCGCCTATATAAAAAGGGTAAGCATATCTCTAGAGATTTATTTTGTTTTAAAAGGTAGACAAAATAAATTTTCAAAATGGGCTTAGATTAGTACTTTTCTTTAATATTGCTCCAAATTATAATGAATTTACCTTACTTTTCTCACAGCACATATAATTCATAATGTATTTTGTTTTACTTAGTCTTTGCAACTAAATTTTGTTATCTAAAGCTAAAATATAGATTTGCATAAATCGCCCTGGGAAGTTCCTGAAAATAAATTTTGATTTTTGCTATAGAGAAATTCTGTTACCAAAAAGAATATTTTAAATTTCTGTACTGTTTCCATATGTATTCCTTTTCTTTTTAATTCCATTTTACTGATTAAAAAATAGAAAACCTAACATGTAAGTAAAAAAAATTATACTAATATCTACAATCTCTTCCAGAGATTGAAATTGAAGAAATAATTTCTAATTCATTCTGAAGCCGGCATTACCTAACAAGAAAATAAGACAAAAACATTGTAAGAACAACAACAACAGCAAAAATACCCACTGACCAATATCTCTCACGGACATACATGTAAAAATCTTCAACAAAATCTTAGTATATCAAGTCCAGCAGTGTAAGAAAAAAAAAAAGAATCATACACCACAATCAAGTGAGATTTGTCTCAGGTATGCAAGGCTGCTTTAATACCCAAAACTAAAAAAATGTAAGTTGTCACATCAACATACTGAGGAAGACAACACATATGACCATATCGATAAATGAGAAAAAAATATTTAAAAAAATAACACCACTTCTCACACAAAATCTCAAAACTAAGAATAGAGCGGAACTTCATTGACTTGAGAAGTACCATCTACCAAAAATCTTTAGCTGACATTATATTAGTAGTCAGAACCTAAAAGCTTCCCCACTATAATTAGGAACAAGGCAATGATGTCCCTCTCTCATCATTCCCATTCAACATCATAATGGAAGTCAAAGTTCATACAATAAGTCAAGAAAAAGAAATAAATGATATACAAGGGGAAGGAAGAATAAAACTATCTGTGTTCATAGGTGACATGATCATCCATGTAGAAAATTTCGAGGAGTCAACCAAAGAAACTCTTAGAACTAATAAGTGATTATAACAAGGTTGTGGGATACAAGGTTATTATACAAAAGTCAGTCACTTTCCTATGTAACAGCAATGAATAAAAGAACACATGGAATTTGAAATTAAAAACATAATATCATTTACATTAGTTCTCTTTCTCCCCAAAGAGAAATACTTAGGTATATATCTAACATAATATGTAGAATATCTATATGAGAAAAACTACAAAACTGATTAATGAAATCAAAGAAGAACTAAAGGGAGAAATATTCAATTCATGGAGAGGAAGACTCAGTATTGTTAAGATGTCAGTTCTTCCCAACTTGACCTAAGATTCAATGCAATTTCAATTAATTTTCAGCAAGTTATTTTTTTTTTTTGGATATTGACAAACTGGTTCTAAAGTTTATGTGAAGAGTCAAAAGACCCAGAATAGACAACACATTATTGAAGACTGGCAAAACCCAAATCTGAGATTTCTATAAAGCTACTGTAATCAAGATAATGTCATATTGGCAAAAGAAGAGACAACTGAATCAATGGAACAGAACAGAAGCCCAGAAATAGACCCACATAAATGCAGTCAACTGATCTTTGACACAGAGCAAAGGAAATACAATGAAGCAAAGACAGTATTTTTAAGAACTGGTGTTGGGACAACTGGACAACCCCATGAATAAAAACAAATCTAGACACAGATCTTATGCTCTTCACAAAATTTAACTCAAAATATATCCCAGACCAAAATATTAAATGGAAAACTATAAAACTCCCAGAAGATAACATAGAAGAAAATCAATCAAGATGACCTTCTGTTTGGTGATGACTTATTAAATAAGCACTATAGTCATTAGCCATATGTGCAATGATCGATAAGCTGGACTTCATTAAAAAAAAAAAAAAGATCTGTTCTGGAAAAACAATGTGATGAGCATGAGAAGACAAAGCACAGAGAGAGTATAAATATTTGGGAAAGATACATGTGATAAAGGACTATTATCCAAAACATCTAAAGTACTCCTACAACTCAACAACAGAAAAAAAAAATAATCTTACTATAAAATAGGCAAAAGATCTAAACAGATCCTTTAACAAAAAAGTTATGCAGACAGCAAGTTAAACAATGAACACATGCTCAGAATCATATATCCTAGGGAACTGCAAATTAAAACAAAATGAGATTCCACTACACACCTACTAGAATGGCCAAAATACAAAACATTGACGACATCAAATGCTGGTGAGGACGTGAAGCAACAGGAACTCTCATCACTGCTGGTGGAGGTACAAGATGGTACAAGATGGTACCTCCACCAGCAGAATCTTCCAAAGCAGCCACTTTGGAAGATAGTTTCTCAATTTCTTACAAAACTAACCATAGTTCTGCATACTTTCCAGCAATTTGGCCTTCTCAATATTTACCCAAGTGAGTTGAAAACTCATACCTACACGAAAACCTGCACCCAGGTGCTTATAGCAGCTTTGTTCATCATTACCAAATCTTGGAAGCAACCAAGATGGCCTACAGTAGATAAACGGATAAATAAACCATGGTACACCTAGACAATGGAATACTATTCAGTGCTGAAAAAAGAAATGAGCTTTCAAGCCATAAGAGACATAGAGGAAACTGAAGTGAATATTACTAAGTGAAAGAAGCCAGTCTGAAAAGGGTACATGCTGTGATTCCCACTGTATGATGCTCTGGAAAAGGCAGAAGTATGGAGACACTACCTAGATCAGTGGTTGCCCGGGGCTGGGGATGGGGATGGGGGTGGTGGGATGAATAGGTAGAGCACAGAGAATTTTTAGGGAAGGAAACTGCTCTGCATAAAACTTTAGTAGTGGATACATGTCATTATACCTTTGTCGAAACCTGTGGAATGTACAACACGAAGTGTGAACCCTAACGTAAACTATGGGTTTTAGACGATAAAGACATGTCAGTGAAGGTTAATGTGTTATGAGACATCTAGGTTTCTGGTGCACAGTTAGTGGACAGGGGGTGTGTTTATGTGTGGGGGTAGGTCATATGTGGGAACTTTCTGTATCTTCTGCTCGATTTCCTCTTGAACCTAAAACTGCTCTCAAAATGTCTATTTTAAAAATAGGATAATCGCCAGTTAAGTGCCCCAGAGAAGGTTCCCTGAAGTCCAGTTTGCTCTTCATTCCTCTGTACTAAACAACTTATTACAAGTTCGGAGTTATTATTTGCTTTGATACTTTTGCGTTCATTTACGAATTGGGTCTGTCGCTCTCTGTGACATGCGTGGAGATGAAAAATGACTGTTTCTAATTTGCACGTGGAAAGCTGTGTGTGATACCTGAATGCTGTATTATGAAAATTAGTGTATCGCTTTTCCAGGCCTGCCACAACGAATTACCACTAACTCCGTAACTTAAAACAACAGAAATTTATTTTCTCAGAAATCAAGGTGTCGGCAGCGTCGGTTCTTTCTGCAGGTGCCGAAGGGGAATTTGCTATTCCCTCTCTCTTACCTACTGTTGGCTGCCAGCGCTGTTTGGCATTCTTGGGACTGTCAAAGTATTGTTCCAACCTCACCTTCCCTTCTGTGTTTCTAAGTTTCTCTTCTTCTCACGTGGACACTTGTCTTTGGATTTGGAGGCTACTCGGTTGGTCCAGGATGACCTTATGTTGAGATTCTTCATTTAATCACATCTGCAAAGACCCTTTTTCCAAGTAAGGTCACCTTCGCAGATACCAGGCGTTAGAACTTTGACCCAGCTTTTTTGAGAGGTCACCATTCAACCCACTACAATTAGTATTAATAGAGCGTCTCGCAGTATAATGTCAGCATTTTACTTTCTCCAATCACCTTGTTCATAGGTCCATATTTATGGGAGGGGGAAAGAAGTACTTGAATTGCTTTCTTTTAAATTGAAAGAGTCCGAATTTTGTAATCAGAAATAATTATAAACATATTTATGTACATGAGATATTTTAAATATCCAAAAATGTCCTAATCGTTAATCATGTGGAATCTTACACATTTTTTTTCTGTGCCCTTCCCCCACCGTACACAGCTTATGGAAGCTTGGAGAGCTTCATAGAACTCTAAGCAAACTCAGTATTTCAGGTTTACGTAAGTAATAAACTTTAGGACTAATCATTCAGGCTAGACCATCTACTTTTATTTGCTTCTCTTTCATTTATCTCTTCATAGTTTATACATTTTTAACAATGGCATATCGGCGGTATTCCAACATCAGTTCTCACAGCATACACTATAGTATTACAATAGGCTCCTAAGAGACCCCAAAAAGATTCCTATAAAAACAGTAATTAACAGTAAATTTAAAGAAAAGATCATCAAATTTTCTTTGGCTCTAACTACGCTTTCAAAGGTTACATTGGTAGGTAAACATCCCAACCCAGCTGTCATGCAAGAAAGGGTTACTACGCTGGTTTTGAGTTTTAAAAAAAAACCTTACCTATTTTTTTCCTTTTTCATATTTTTTCTGATTCTACTTTCCAGTACTGTCATCATAATACAGAGCAGGAAAAGTATTAAGTTCACTGTAGGAAACGAGCCTTCATTTTGTTCTTTTAAATAATGGACTTATAACTATGCAGGACAAACCCTCCCTGACACCGACAACTTTAAAGCATCTCTCTCTCCATCTTCAGCTGAAGGAAGTAAAAGCCATTGTTATTGATGTATGCAAAATTCTGGGAAAGAAGCAGAGCTTGGGGAAACATGCATTCTCCCTAATCCCAGTTAGGAGACCAATTTGCAGTTTACCAATTTCCATACAGATGGTTGTATTCATTCCTCTGCTTTGATTATTTGCCCAGTTGCAACCCCCCCATCCCCCCAAACACATGCATTGCTCAGATTTAGCTGCTGATGAGGTCTGAATATTGCTGGAATGAAGAGTAGAAGGGTGTTTGAATGTCATTATATTTGTCAGTGGGCTATTCAGGAGGACTAAGTTAGCTATGATTCCTCCTCCTTATCATCAAAAACAACTCTGAATATGTCACTGTGTGATGGAATTGGGACACAAAATTACAGAAGAAAATATTATTAGTGATTGAAGAATAATCTACTCTAAAAGAAGCAGCTACATGTTTTCATCTTCTTGGAATAACACTGTAGTTATTTTCTGTGTTTAAGGATTCTGGGAAATCTACAGGATCTAATGTGGGATGAGTTAAATTGAGGAAAGAGTCGTATACTGGATAAGGGTGCAAAGAAGGTTGAAATCTCAGATGGAATGAATACTCTTAGACTATCTAAGCTTGAGATGAATCTCTCAGAGAAAATGTAGGATTCTAGAATTACATTTAATAGGTGCTTCAAAACACATAAGATACTTGCTCAAATTAAAAGTGAATTCCTTGGGACTTCTGAGAGTTGGATCTAGGTCTATTCTGTCATGATTCAACATTGAGTCACTACAAAAATATAAGTATAGGCAACAAGAGGGCCTTGCTTGATAGTGGTTGGTCATCTAATATATACAACAGCTAGTGAGCCAAAAACAGCCTTTCTTTTTGTAATATCAAAGCCTTAATGCATAGTCTTCCACTTACAAAAGAGTTTTAGTTTGATTTAGTCCTTACATTATTCAATACTCAAGAAATTTTTTTTTCTTAAGGAAATGTTTTCCTGACTTTCTTTTCCTCTCCCATTAAATCAAGTCATTGTTTTTAAAAAAAAAAAATTATTCATCCAACAGACTGTTACTCACAATTATAATTAAACAACATAGTTCTTTACTTTTTCTATTAGTGACTTAAGATTCGCTTTGGGTCAACATTACCAATTAATGTAGAACTCTGAATCCAGCACTTTGCACACTGAACATGGCATAAATATTAAAACTAGGTAGATAATAGATGATAGGTGATAGATGATAGATAGATAGATAGATAGATAGATAGATAGATAGATAGATAGATAGAGACAGATAGATAGAGATAGACAGACAGATAGAAAAAAACAGAGCATGAAAGAGAAAGGTTTTAAATGCCACTTTTTAAGAGAAAAAGTTAGAGAACATGCAGAAGGAAAGAATAAAGAAGAGTCTTGAAACCGTATCTTATGATAAAATCTGTGAAAAGATCCCATAGAGTAAAGTAATGGGTTCGCAGTCATTGTATGTTTTCAAACAGAAGCTTAATAACTCTCTATCCAAAGAGCTAGAGTCTATAATTATCTTGTTTGGGAGGTGGATGGAAGATTTTCAAGAGTCCTAATTTTCTGTATTTATATTTATATATCAATGATTTTGTTCATGAAACATTTGCTCACTTATTTTCACTCCAGAATGGATCATCTAAACAATTCATTTTATTTGTTGATTTTAAGTTTTCTGCAGTAAAAATTATAAGCCCTGAAAAAAAATTTAATAATTATGTGTCTCCAAATATTGAAAGGGGAGATGAGAAATTCTGTTTTTGTCATGTATCATTAGAATTATAAAAATTATACATGACTATAAGGTGGTAGAAAAAAAATAAGAGTAGAATTGTAGCATGAAGCATTAACATGAATAGACTGGGATTTAATATGTACCTGCCCCAACTGAATTAGAGTGTTTCTTAAGAGTGTTTTGGAGAAAGATGCGA
>NW_024350926.1:9317802-9320965 GCF_902729225.1 Pteropus medius
AAAAGGATTAGCTGTATTTCGAATTTCAAAATCATTTTTCTCGTTGATGTAAAGTAGGCAATACATTGTCCATACCATTTTCTAAGGCTTTAGACAAAACAGAGTTGGTTAAAGGAGTCCACTGCTTATTATTCATAAATCATAAAGTAATTTCTCTGTCTCAAATTTAAGAAATGATAATATATCTGAAAGTAGAAATGCCACTTTAAAAGAATGTCCCCTGCTTTCCCTCCAAATTTAGTCTCCTGTGCTAAACTTGGTGGTTTAATGTCATCTAAGCTACAACCAGCATGGCTAGGGAAATGAGAAGGGTCCTTCTTCGACGTCTCACAGTCCCGTGGACCCTGTCCTTCGCATTCCCGAATAGGTGGGAGACAAGAAAATTTTCAAACCATACTTTAGTTACCAGATTTCCAGATAAGGAATCACTATGTGTGACTATCACCTCTGCTTCCTTCTCGGCTTCCTCCACCAACCTTCCTTTCCAAATTGCAGGCATGAGCACGTGTGCACACATATGCACGAGCACACACATGCACACACATGCACGCACACATACAAGGACGCAGACATATGCACAAGGACACACATATGCACAAGCACGCACATGTGCACAAGCACGCACATGTGCACACTCGTGCGCATACACACGTGCACATGTGCACACAGTCACACACGCATGAACAAGCACACACAGTCACACGCCCACACATGCACACGTACGGGCGCATACACGCATGCGCACACACACACCTTACGGCAGCCCCGAACTTCACCAGCCCAGATCCTGGGAAGACGCCGGGTGCCCCTCCACTCCCTTGTGGCTGCTATCTGGATGCAGCCATTCCACAGCCGGGATGACTGGCCCTACTGTTTTATTTATGATGCAATCAGCTGTTATAAGAAGGTGAACAGTAACCGCTATTCCGTTGCATAAAAAGAGCCTTTTTAGCCCTATGTTATAAACATTTAAAAGTCTCTCTTTTACCCTTTTAGAAAAAGCACAGCAGGCGGTAGACAGAGGTCACTGGGAGCCTCTAATTCATCTACATTTATAGTAGGTGTTGCAAGCTCTATTATCAGAAAATGTATGACAGACCTAAGTTTAATGTTGTACTTAAAATATCTGCCTCTCTAGCTAATGCCAGAAGCTGTGCCCGTGATTGGTGGCATGTAGACACTGACTAGGAAAAGCTTCCCCTTTGGCAGAAACTACCGGTTGGAAAACTGCTGTTACCATAATATATTTGGGTATCATCCCAGAAAATCCTGCTTAAAAGAGATTTTTTTTTTCTTTTTTTGCACAAGCTAGCACTAACAGTACACAATGCTTCCTGCCTATAGAGACACTGACATGCGCTAAAATACTGAACGGTAACCAGACATGTATGCAAAGTACCTTGCAATTCACCAGTGGAAATTACTTTCAACTGGGAAAATAGTGTTCTTATCATCATTGCACCAGCGAGAGTCTCCTAAAAGTAGCTTCGGCTCCGATACGCGACGTCGGTACCCTGGAAAAGCATGTAAGGAGTTGCACGCTGACTGACTTCATCCTGTAATTATGATGGCTCCCTTTCTAGATCCATTTCTTCTTTGGACACTGCCATCTTGCGAGTCCTAAATACATCATCACTGAGTCTCATTCTCATGTATTACACTAATTCATCACTGGAATGACAACTGCTTCTGATGATCTATTAACGCAATCCATCAGAGTGAGGTGTTTGAATGGGGTATTACTCAGAAATCAGTGCCATCTACGTAAAACCAGGTCCGAAATCCAATTGCATTTAATTACAGAACTGACAGCATGCTAAAGGCCGACTAACGTCACCAAAATTCTAGCATCATCAAAGGAATTATTTGCATTCTCATTAAATTAGCAACAAAATCTTCCTCTTCCTAGAAATGGAGCTGTCTGGTAAGTCAGTGAGTGATTCAGACTCCATGAGCTCACCATCCCCTACGACACGCGAGACTTATTTTGCAGTGGCCCATGAATAAAACAAATACTCTCTTCCTTATCCTCCTTGCTTCCCATTCTACAGTCATTAAAAAGGACATCCGATTTTCTCATCTAAAACGCAATTTCTTTGGTAAACAGACACACTGCATTGAATGCTCTTTCTTTGTAATCACTAGACACCGTCTAAACATTTGCACTTCTATACATATTATATACAGAAAAAGAAAAGACAAGAAAAAAGCAGCTGATTTTGCTGTAGAGTCAGCTGTGCTGCACTCCATGTATGTGTCATTTGTCACAAAGCTATCATAAAGCACACCCAGTCCCTCTGTTCTTCATTTCTGTAGAAGACACGTCTATTTGTTTTTGTATAGCTTACTGTGAAATTTAAATTGTGTAATCTATTGCACTTTGGTCGGTGTTATGAAGAGGATTTCGAATTGTCTTTAATATTCATATATCAAAAATGGTATCCAACCTTCATGAAAACGAATTTTTTTAGAAATCCACTTTTTCACCCACATTTTCTTTTTCGTTCGGGTTGGAATCCTTTGAGTGTTTTCTGTGGTGTTTCGTAACAATAACCCAATATAATTTAAATGAAACGGGTATCGAAGTTTCATAGCATTAACCTCTGAATTAAAGTTAAGACCACAATAAGGTAATATTACACATTGGTACCATAGCTTTCGACACGATTGAAGTCCAAGGGTATGACACCCTCCTACCTATGTAACAGATTTTCCAAATAGACTATTTTGTTTAAAAAACATTTATCTAGCGTTGGTGTCTTTGGAGAATTCATCTTGGGGTTGATACTGAATATAAATGCAGGCACGTGAAGGTTTATGAGAAACGCCTCTGCAAGTGACAAAAGGCCCGAGAGGACTCACCACAGGCCCATTCACGTGTGGGCATCCTCTGCCTGCCTTGCATTCATTATATTTTCTTGCCACATATTTTTCTTCCTGTTATTGAGACCTTGTGATATATACTCTTGAATAAGAAATGCTGACAATAAATCTGAAAAGAGTGATATATATATATATCATTATATTTTTATATATATATATATAATGCTATACACATAATGCAAAGAGTGGCTTCAAGATCAATTGTACACCTCAAATATGCATTTCATTTAAACTCAGAGCAAGAATAACACAAATAGTCATTAAAAACTACTTCAAATAG